>NW_020925190.1:717277-935105 GCF_003984885.1 Neopelma chrysocephalum
AAAAAAAAAATGCACGTGGTATATGTGTGCCTATATTATTTTTATGCATATATTTTATATATATATAGTTATTCTCTCTCTCTACAGTCTCTATATAGGAACACAAACAGACATTGATGTCACTAATTTATTGAGAAATTCTGTTGCATTTTTTAAATTGGAAACATAAAACCAAGCGTAATTCAAGGCCAGTCTAATTAAACTAACAACACCAGTACTACATCAGCAGGATCACTTTTAACTTGGTCCTGTTCCCAAGGGGTCAGGAGAGATGATTAAGGGCATAGCAAGAAGAGGGACTCGATACTTCTCAGGGTAACCACAGGGCCTCTAAAAACCACCACTTTTTAGGGAAATGCTGAAAGTAAGTTTGTATTCCAGTGGGTATACACGGTCTAGTGACTAAGATCTGTGTTCCTGCAGGCAGGATATATATACCTGTGTACTGCAATGTGTCAGTCATTCAGTGCCCTATTTACTGTCAGCGTAACAGCACCCAAGTTGTCTCCATTTCAGTATGGCTTCAGAGCAAAATCTGCATATAAACCCAGCTGCTGGCCTTCCCAGATTTATTTTTTTTTCCTCTGTTTGCACCAGAAGCACCTGCTAGTGAAGGGGCTAGCACTGGGACTCTGCTCTGACAAACAGCTGCTCTTTGGGTGGCTGTTGATGCTTAAATGAAAATGCTTCTAATTTGTGGGCTGCTATGTGGTTGATATCTACAAGAGATCCGTATCTTTCCTGTGTAAACAACCCATACAAACCTCAAATGAAGATAAGGAAAGCACCAACTTTATTCACTGTGAACTGTGGACTTTGTTTGCTGGAGTCCTGCTTTGACCTACATCACTTACCTAAGTACTTATATGTATTCTGCTACATGTTGAACAACCCTGCAGCCCTCCACAGAGTCCATCTTAAATGCACAGGGTGACGTTTAAAGTTTCCCTTTCCAGAGTGATACCAGTTCAGACCATGTCTCCAGAGCTCTCTGACAAAACCACAGGGTGAGGGGACACAATCTACAAAGGCCTTGTGACACTGGGCCACAACTTCCTTTCGTGATCAGCTGCTAGGGTATCTGAGGGCATTCATACAGCTGAGAAAACAAAGACATAGATTTTTATTTATTTTAAAGAGTCAGAGTCAACTTAGTGGTTGGAGCGGTGTGAAAGGGGACACACCACAAGCTGCCACCAACACCACCAGGAGAAGCAGGTAGTCTTCATGATGGTGTTCTGACTCTGCTTCCATACACAGAAGTCAGCAACGCCTGATATTATTCCTTAGACACTCATCAACATGATAGAAAATTGAAAATACATGGAAACATCAAGTACATGAAGTAACAGACATGAATCTAAATATTAGTTCACATGTGCCTTTGTATCAGAATGGAATAGCTTCTGGGCATAATATTATATATAAATACACCAAGGCCTATTTGATTTCCTATTACTTTTGGAGGAAGATGTGGAAAGTATACTATTTGGTATTGTACTAGATATGACTGTTGTTAAAGCACAGGTTGCCAAACTGGTTGCCAAACATAATTCTTCTTTCCAATTACTGAGCACCTTTGCACTGATTTCAGAAGCAAAACAAATGCAAACAACCTAAACTTAATGTTATCCAATAACCCAAGAAAACACAAAACCCCACTAGTCTTTAATAAATGAACAGTTGTTCATTAATTACTTTGAGAACTAAGTTGGACTGAGCAGCCAGCTGCAGAGAGGCAGCCTTGTGACTGCAATCACAAGATGGGGGATCAGAGAACAGGTTGGGGCTGGCAGGCATCCCACCAGTCTCGTGGCACACAGCCTGCCTGTGCTGCTGCCCTGCCAGCCCAGCACTGTGAGGAGCTGATGCCAGGCCCTCGCAGCGGGAGCTCACCCTTCCCTGAGAAAGCAAGACAGCAGAAATGCAGGCGTTCTTTGAAATGTAGGATCAAGTGTGTCTCTGAGCATTTGTATCAAAAGTTGTTACTTAATTCTGTTTACAACAAAGCATACACACAGGGAGTTCTGCTGGTTTTTTGATAAAGTGAAGTAATATTTCTGAAAAAGTCAGGCAAAACTTTTCTTCATCTATAAAATGCAAGCTAATTAGAACAAGAAAGAGCTCTTAGTTTATATGGATTATACTACACAGAGTCATTGTGAGAAAAGGGTGGTTGGTGCTTGTGGAACAGAAGAGGGGGTTTAATAAGAGGAAAGATTACATAATCATTAACTTCTGTAGGACTGTAAAGGTAAAACTTTCTATTTTCTAGAGGTATCCAAGGCCCAAAAAAGGGTTATAGCAGTGAATAAAATGAACACTGAGACAGAGGATTTGGACACAGTTACCCAGAACCCCTGAAGTTTTGAAGAGTCAATCCCTACCATTCAGGCTTCATGTCATCACGGACAATGCTCACAAATCCCACGCATTGCTACTGAAAACACCTTCGTTTTTTGTTCCTAGCTTTCTGCAAATACAGATGTGGTTTCATAAAACAGAAAAGTAAAAACCAAGCATGTGATCTAATTCCACTGAACTAACTTCAATACTATGTGGACAAAGTATTTCCCACTGAGAACTGCCCTGAGGAGGTTGCTCTCACCTGATGCAATCATTTGCATCATGGTTTTGCAGGATTCTGTTCATCAGGAGATGTGCAACCTGGTTTCTGGTAGCAGCTTTTGTAGTTCTGACCACTGCAATCAGTGAACTGAGTTTGATGAGCCAGCTTGCAGAGGGTGTTGGCCAAGACAGCTGTGTACTCCCACGTCAATAAACAGAGTTTGGCCTAAGAATTCTTGTCAGCAGCAGAGCATATTACCTGGTAAATATTCTATTACTTTTGAAGAGACACCTCCATGAAGGAGATAATACACCGGCTCAGTTACCCGATCAGCTGTGCTCCAGCTGAATGTGCAAGGCCAGCCTAATCCCAGCCCAGAGCATGACCGTTCATGATGTCTCATCTGTCTCATTGATTCAGCATGACACTCCAAAGCACTGTTGGCACATGCCTGGAAAAAAAAAAGAGGTCAGCTTCTCTACACGCCCAGCTGCTGTGGCACCGGCCCCATCATCACATGCTGTGAGGAGCATAGCTCTGAGACACTGTACCAGGTGATGCACCATCTGGGTTTTGCCCTTTTGATTGCCAGGTTTCCTGTTTTGTTCCCACATGGACAATTTTCTCCCTTTTAACAACGCAGTGTGATTTATTATTCCAGCACAGGAAGGGAAAAAGGATATTGCGCAAATGAAAAGAAAGCAGGGAGGATAAGTGGAAAGGGCCATACAGGTAAATGTAGATCTGAAATTTAAACTTGGTAAAAGAACAAGAACAGGGATGTTTACCTTTTAGCTTTGTTAAAGCTACACTGGGAGAAAACAAAGCGAAAGTGGAAGGCTTGTTTTCTCTCAGATATACACACAGAGCTGCTAATCAGCTGCACGCCCTCTGGCAGGTGGCCTCACTGCTTTTGGCCTTCTTCCTCTCCCACTCTTCAGCTCTGTGTTAGTTTACATTAAAAAGTCAGTGGGGAGGGAGTTCCTTTTGCATTTGGTTTGCAGAGTGCCTAACAAAAAGGGGCTATAAAGTTGGTTGAAATGTCTGGAAATACTGCAACTAACACTTCATAACAATTCCTGATGGGCACACTGTGACCACAAGTTTGTTTCTAAAATGCTCTATTATATTGTGAGAGAAAGGTGATCAAGGCTCGGAACAGCACTGAATCAGAAAACACAGGCCCCCTTCAATTCTTCCTGTGACTAGCAAGCAACAAATAGCAAAAAGACAGCATGATTTATTCTTAACCCTTGCACAATTGGAATTTCAATATATACAGAGAGAATTTATTTCAACTACGGGAGAGTATTATTATAAATCTCCAAAAGCCAATGTAATTTCACAACATAGCAGATATTTTCAGCATGTATTTCCTGATCCAAAAAAACCCTGCTGTCAGCCAGTGCTTCATGCTTGAATAAGGAAAGCAATACTGCTAGACATGGCTGAGCAGAAGGAATTTTAAGATGGCTATTGAGAAGAACTTGCATTCACAATTCTTGCATTGCTGTGCTATTATGGCAAAAGAAGAATAGATATGAGTCCCTGGACCCAGACAGTCAGGTAGAGGACAGCCAAGAAGGTCTCTCTGGAGAGCCTCCTGGTTCGGCCCTGTCCAATAGATGGATTACAACCACAGGTATAAGGAAAAAAAGAAGGGTAGTTGTAGTCGGTGACTCCCTTCTGAGGGGAACTGAGGGCCCTATTTGTCACCCAGACCCATCCCAGAGAGAAGTATGCTGCCTTCCTGGGGCCAGGGTGAGGGATATTAGTAAGAGACTTCCCGAGTTAATCCAGCCCTCAGACTATTATCCACTGGTGGTAGTCCAGGCTGACAGTGAGGACATTAATCAAAGAAGTGCCAGGATAATTAAAAAAGACTTCAAAGCACTGGGTTGGTCAGTTCAGGGGACAGGAGCACAGGTGATATTTGCCTCAGTTCCTGTACTATCTGGGATGGATGAGGAGTTAAATAAAGAGTGGAGTAAAAAAGCCCAGCTCCTCAACAGATGGCTGAAGGATTGGTGCCACCGCCAAAATTTTGGTTTCTTTGACCATGGGGCAAACTCCATGGTACCTAGTTCCTTAAAATCAGATGGGATTCATCTTTCTAGAAAGAAGAAGAGGACTGTAGCCCATAAGTTAGCGAGGTTGATCAGGAGGGCTTTAAACTAGGTTTGAAGGGGGAAGGGGTTGGAACCGGGCTCTCCAGTGATCAGCCTAAGGATGGAAAGCCTGAGTTAAGAATTAAATCAACAGCCCACCTGAAGTGCATGTACACTAATAATAATGGCCAGTCTTCGCGAACGAAGATTTGGGGAAAGGTCTAATGCACGCAGTATGGGCAACAAACAAGAGGAACTGGAAGCCATTGTGCAGCAGAAAGGCTATGATGTAGTCACCATCACAGAAACGTGGTGGGATGACTTGCATGACTGGAGTGTTGCCATGGATGGCTACAGGCTCTTCAGAAAGAACAGGCAGGGTAGGAAAGGTGGAGGGGTGGCTTTATATGTTAGAGAGTCTCTTGACTCTGTTGAACTTGAGATCAGCAACGATAAGGTTGAGTGCCTGTGGACCAGAATCAGGGGGAAGACCAACAAGGCCGACATCATCATAGGTGTCTGTTACAGACCGCCCTACCAGGATGACGAAGGGGATGAAATATTCTACAAGCATCTGGCAGATGTCTCGAAATCGTCAGCCCTTGTCCTTGTGGGTGACTTTAACATACCGGATATCTGCTGGGAGCTCAATACTGCAGAGAAGAGGCAGTCTAGGAATTTCCTGGAGTGTATAGAGGACAATTTCCTTCATCAACTGGTAAATGAATGTACCAGGGGTAAGGCCCCGCTAGACCTGCTGTTTACAAACAGAGAAGGGCTGTTGGGAGATGTAGTGGTTGAAGGCCGCCTGGGAAATAGTGACCATGAAATAATAGAATTTTCAATACTCAGAGATTCAAGGAGAAACAACAATAAAACCCCTACGCTGGACTTCCGGAGGGCAGATTTTGACCTATTCAGAAGTCTAGTCCAGAGCATACCCTGGGAAACAACCCTTGAAAACAAGGGGGTCCAGGAGGGATGGATGTAGTTCAAGCAGGAAGTTTTGAGTGCACAGGAACAGGCTGTACCGGTGTGCCGAAAGGCAAGCCGGCGGGGCAGACAACCAGCTTGGTTAAACAGGGAGATTCTGAAGGAAATCAGGGATAAAAAGAGAGTTTACCAACTGTGGAAGAAAGGGCTGGCTACTTACGAAGAATTCAGGAAGACAGCTAGATCATGCAGAAAGAAAATCAGGGATACAAAAGCGCAATTTGAAGTTAAATTAGCCACTTCTCTTAGGGATAATAAAAAGTCCTTCTATAAATACATTAATAACAAAAGGAGAGGCAAAGAAAACCTCCATTTTTTGAGGGACTTGGAGGGAAACATAGTTAGTAGAGATGAGGAGAAGGCTGAGGTACTTAACACCTACTTTGCCTCAGTTTTTACCAGTAGGACTGGTGGCCCTCAAGGCAACTGGCCTCTGGAGCTGGTAGACAGAGATAGGAAACCAAATAGTCCCCTTGTATTCCAGGAGGAAATAGTTAGTGACTTACTGAGTCATCTGGATCCTCACAAGTCTATGGGACCAGATGGGATCCATCCCAGGGTAATGAGGGAGCTGGCAGAAGAGCTTGCCAAGCTGCTCTCCATCATCTTCCAACAATCCTGGCTCACTGGGGAGGTCCCATATGACTGGAAGTTGGCAAATATCACCCCAATGCATAAAAAAGGCTGCAAGGCTGACCCGGGTAACTACAGGCCTGTCAGCCTGACCTTGGTGCCTGGCAGAGTTATGGAGCAGATTATACTGTGTAAAATCACACAGCAGCTAAAGGATGGACAAGGGATCAGACCCAGCCAACATGGGTTTAGGAGGGGCAGGCTTGACCAACCTGATCTCCTTTTACGATCAGGTGACCCACCTGGTGGATGAGGGAAAGGCTGTTGATGTGGTCTATCTGGACTTCAGCAAAGCCTTTGACACAGTCTCCCACAGCATACTCCTGGAAAAGCTGGCAGCCCACGGCTTGGACAGGGGCACTCTGTGCTGGGTCAGGAACTGGCTCGAGGGCCGGGCCCAGAGAGTGCTGGTGAACGGTGCTGCATCCAGTTGGCGGCCGGTCACCAGTGGTGTCCCCCAGGGGTCAGTGCTGGGCCCAGTCCTTTTTAACATCTTTATCGATGATTTAGATGAGGGGATTGAGTCCATCATCAGCAAATTTGCAGATGACACCAAGTTGGGAGGGAGTGTTGATCTGCCGGAAGGCAGGAGGGCTCTGCAGAGGGATCTGGATAGACTGGAGAGATGGGCTAACTCCAATGGAATGAAGTTCAACAAGGCCGAGAGCTGGGTCCTGCACTTTGGCCACAACACCCCCTGCAGTGCTACAGGCTGGGGACAGAGTGGCTGGAGAGCAGCCAGGTGGAAAGGGACTTGGGGGTGCTGATCGACAGGAGGCTGAACATGAGCCAGCAGTGTGCCCAGGTGGCCAGGAAGGCCAATGGCATCCTGGCCTGCATCAGGAACAGTGTGGCCAGCAGGACCAGGGAAGTGATTCTTCCCCTGTACTCTGCATTGGTGAGGCCACACCTTGAGTATTGTGTACAGCTCTGGGCCCCTCAGTTCAGGAAGGATATTGAGGTGCTGGAGCGGGTCCAGAGAAGAGCAACGAGGCTGGTGAAGGGACTTGAGCACAAGTCCTATGAGGAGAGGCTGAGGGAGCTGGGGTTGTTCAGTCTGGAGAAGAGAAGGCTTAGAGGCGACCTCATCACTCTCTTCAACTACCTGAAGGGAGGTTACAGCCAGGCGGGGGTTGGTCTCTTCTCCCGGGCAACCAACAATAGGACAAGGGGACATGGGCTGAAGCTCTGCCGGGGAGGTTTAGGTTAGATGTTAGGAAGAAATTCTTTACAGAGAGGGTTATCAGGCATTGGAACGGCCTACCCAGAGAGGTGGTGGATTCACCATCCCTGGAGGTTTTTAAAAAGAGATTGGACGTGGCCCTTAGTGCCATGATATAGTAACTGGAGTTGGATCAGGGGTTGGACTTGATGATCTTGGAGGTCTCTTCCAACCCTACCTATTCTATGATTCTATGATTCTATGTAAGGCAATTCAGGGTGCAGCTGTTAACTTAAGAAGACTGTGTAAATATTAAGTGATCTACAAGACCTGACTTAACCTGTCCCTTTCTTGATTATTCCACTCAGGAGAGGATGTTCAGCCAGAATAGTCAGCAAGTTTTAATCCATGCAAATAACTGCATTATCTCACTTTTTTTTTCTAAAAAAATATCAGAGGCTGATGCCTCTTTTGTGAGCTACAAGCCCATTCATGTGCATGTGCATTTCCTTTTCATTTCCCATCTGTTTATAAAAATATCTTGTTTTCCCAGCAACTTTTTTTAACCTTGGCTTTTGTAACTAAACACTTTTCCTGCTGCCCATTTTTTTCCAAGAGCTCAAGTCCAAGCAGGTTTTATACTGGTCTCACCCTTTTTTCAGTCAACACAGAAAACAGGTCTCAGTCCATCTCCAGTTCCAGGGCAGCAAGAATGGAGTTAAAGCGACTTCTCTGGCAGCATTTTCTGCCATTTCTCCTGATATCCATCTTGAATGTACAGACTATTGGTGTTTTCTTCTGAATGTCAGCCTTTACAGGACCACCTGTTGAGCTCCACATTAATTTCCTCCTGTAGTGGTTTGAGCCAGGTTTTTCCCCCTGAAACTAGGAAAGTGGTAACCCCCAGGGGGTGGTGACCCTTGGGGCTTGACCCAATCAGTGCTCCTGCAAAATATAAACATATCTCTCCACCGGAAGAGAAGCAGTGGTACTTGTTGTAAGAAGAAGAGGTGGCCATGTTGTGGTGAGTCACGAGGAGCTGGGGCTCCGGCCCCTTAGGGGGCTCTGCCCCCCCAGCCCCCGGCTGGGGGGCTGCAGGGACTCAGAACTGAACTAAGTGCCTGTGTCTGAGATGTCGAAGGAGTTTTCTCCACTGCGAGTGGGTGACGGAGCAGCAGGGACAGCAGCGTCCGAAGAGCAGTGGCAAAGAGCCAACTGATAAGGACCAGAAGGAGCAACATAAGCCAGTATGCAGCCAGGGCAGACAGAGAGCTGTCTGAAGAGAAGGAAAAGAGCCAGCAGCAGCAGGAACAGAGTTTCGAGGGGTAAGAACTGGACAAACCAAAACCCCCAAACTCGCTAGAGACCCCTCCGAGAAAGAGGAGGGGGTGGTGGACTGAGAGGAGTCCTAAAGTGCAGTGTGCACTGCTGAGAGGAGCTAGGAAGCTCATGGCCTCCTGAGAGATAAGCCAGGACGGCCGAAGGAATGTGTGTGTGTGGGGTGACCTTGGCCCCCCCGGCTCCAGCTTCAGAGAAGCTGGCAGCCATCTTTGAGTCAGAGCACAGAAGCTCTGTGCAGGGGCTTGGATTCCCCTGAGGATACCAGACCGTCACGAAGACCCCGGTGCTTCGTGATATGTCTGGGGTTACGCAGCCCATGGAAAGACCCCCGTTTTGAGGACGAAGGGCCGAGGGGCTTGGAGACCCCCTCGTGTGTGCTGGCAGAGAGCCAGCAACTACTACTGCTGCCTGGAAGAGAAGAAGACAGCCTGCTGCCTAGAGAGAGACCTGCTGCTCAGAAACTGGAAGGGGTCTTTTCTTCTTCTTCTCTCCTGGACTTTTATTTGGAGGGAGAAGAGATTTGGCCCATTGTAAATATTATTGTCATGGTAGAGATAGATATAGAGTTAAGATTGTATGCAATGTATTATAGTATTTATTTATGTGTATAGTCTTTTGTAATATATTCCTTCCCTCATATTGAGTCTCGTGTTTTTGTCTGGAAAACCCATCTCACATGGGGTTGAGATGTGGGAGGGGGGCTAGGAATCAGAATTGAATTTTGGGCCTTGCTAAAACCATGACACCTCCATAGCTTCCCCAAACAGTGTGGATGCTTTTCATAACAGGCTTAGCAAGTCAACTTAATAGCTACATTCTAACCAGTATTTCTGCTCTGTGGCTTGTTAAATAGCCTCTAGGCTGAGCGAGGCTTTTCTTAAAAAAAAAAACAACCAAACCCAAACTTGTAGGGAAATTCAGGTTGAAATAATTCATCTATAAGCATATGCATAACTCACAATTATTAATTGTTATGGCTAACTCTCTTGGTTTTCTTCTTAAAAAGAGGTTTATTAAATGCAATCTTAAGACTTATAATACCTACAATAAGGAAATTCATCTTCCACAAGTAGTGGTCTAAGTGTTCCCTTGTCTGCATGGCTACCAGATTCTGAAAAGATACTGTACATAAAAACCTATTGGCCCATAAACTCAGAACGGATCCTAGTTACACTGCAGAACTACTCTCCTTTGCCTACAGCCCAAAAGCAAGAGGGGATGCCAGCACCCAAAAACCAAGGTAGGTCTTCTACCCTCTGCTGTTTTTGGTATTACCAATTCACCATCCTTTGCAGAAACCACTGGTACCCAAAACGTACATAACAGTAGTATGTAACAGCTAGTACTCATGTTTCAGCAGCAGAGATAACCTGTAGAGGAGAAAAGGAGGTACAGGGAACAGTATAAGTTACCTCAGTTAAGTCAGCCAGCATATATACAAATATTAAACAGAGGGGCCCAACTTTACTTTCCACAGGGACATAAATTTCTCCCCCACATCCCTTCTTTTCCCAGCTGAAGCTGGTATAGGTGGGAAAGACAGTATTTAATGCCCTGCATCTTTTAAGAAACAAACTCTTTGAATGCTCCAAGTGTGCTTTGTGTGTTCCTACTCTCTCCTATAATGCTCATAAGGATACAGCCACTCAAACTATACCAGTGTGGTACTTTGAGGTGCCATTAAGAAAACACTGACAGAATGAAAAGCTAAGTGAAGATCAGATGCTTCATGCAGATGACGACACGACTGAAGATCTTTGTTATGAGACACAAAGAATCAGAGATATTACTATTTTTCCACTTCCCATTTTAAATAATATGTAATAATCTGTAAATAATAAATACTACACTCCTTTTTATAACAGCTATTAGCCATTCCCAGACAGTATTGCATTTTAGTGATGAATGAAGACAGGCACACATATAGGCTTCAGCTCAGAGTATGATTTAGGATGCCTGTTCCCAAGTGAAAAAAACACAGACTAAAAAGCCAAGTCACCTGTACACAGTGGAATTTAGGTGTTTATTTAAAAAGTAAACCTTTGGGCACATTGCAATTTAAAAAAAGGAAAAATACAAAGAATCTATTGGATTAAGCAGTTCAAAGCCAGCAATATTACAAGCTGTTTACATATCAACATTTACATTAATTTAAAACAAGTGGCATGTTACCAACATGTAAAATATATTTCAAAAGGTTAAAAAAATCAAGTTGAGTTTTGAAAGACACAAGTCTACCACATGTGTGAACATGGGTTTGGTCATTCAGTTTAAATCCCCTCTTGTACTGAAATGTTCAGTCTTCAAATTATACAAGTGGATAGCTAGCAGCTGTTGCTATTCCACAGTGGTTCTTCCTGTCCTTGGCCATGTAGATATATCCTTTGTCACCCCACTTCTCACCCCAGCTGAAAACAAAAGCAAAGGGTTTGTTTATATATTCAGAAGATACTTATTTACTGCCCCAATGTTTAAACTGAAAACTGCTGCCTTCCACATTTATGGAGAAAATCAAGATAGCTGCAGCCAAAACCTAAAGTGTTTTCCAGCAATTAAATGCATGTTACAGAAGAGGCACCCCAAGCTCACAGAAATTAAGGACGCACCCATCCTCTCACTAGGTAGTCACATTGAGGTGCAAATTTTGATTACAGGTGCCTGAAGCTCAGACACTGCTCCCAGCCAACTTTAAAGGAAGTCAGAGACTGCAAGCAGCATTTGAGGGTGTACCCCAGTAATGCTGAGAAAATGAGACAAGCTCATGTGATGTGCCCTTTGGCATTACTTTGTTTTCTCCCAACTTAGGAGCTAATTGAGTCCAGGTGTTATCCTATTTCAGACAAGTGAAAAGCACTCTGCTTTCAGAAAAAAAAAAAAAAAAAATCCATTACAACCCCACAACATGGTTTCCTCCTGCTCCCCTCTGCCCCAGTCCTTTAATACCTACAAGCTGCTCAGTACTGAGCCTCCTTAAATTAGCTGAAAAAGCAGAAGACTGAATTTGCTGCTTTGGGCTTACTTTATTAGGCTGCCATCAGCGTGAGTTGGATTTAACCTTTTTTACAGAATACAATCTGAAAACAGTCTCCAGATTTCCCACACACAGATTTTTAACTACTGTAGTCTCCCTACCTCTCCCCTTACAAGTGACAAACTACCTTCCCCTTCTCTCCTGGGTACAGGACAGACAGATCTTACCTGTTCTTAACAATCCAGTATTTCTTCCCATCTACATCTTCCCCCTCAAAGCCATAACCTACAACCAGAACACCATGGTCCAAGTCTTCACTGCTGCAATCTGGTTCATAGTAGATACCTGTGAAGGCATAAAGTCACATGTGAACAAGCTCATCGGCAGAAAACCCTTCCCCCTCACCAGAAGCTTTGTATATTTCAAATTAAATGTTGCACAGCCTCTTGAAAGTTAGAGGAAGGAGTCATAAGTGCATCGTGGCAGAAACTGAGGGACAAGTACACACGTATGTAACAGAAATGCAAGTTATTAAATCCTCACCTGACTGATAGAACTGGAATGAAGTATGGCCTGCATCAATAGCAACAGACACTGGACCCACAGCTGCAACTGCTTTCATGAGAGCTCTTTCATGTCCTTGAGGGATGTCAACAAAGCCAGTGTCATTAGCAGCATTGTACTCTGCCTTGTAGCGACAATCTTCATCATCCTAAATAGAAAAAGCTGTAGTTATTACACAGTTCTCCACTTAACACACAGGTGAGCACAGAACTACCAGACATTCTGAGACTTTCCTGCTTTGAAAACAAGGGAGTGAAAAGGCTCCAGTTGCTTCAGTAGTGCTTTGAAAGGAAAACAGAGGGGGAATACAGAAGCTGCTTCTGAGTTTCTCAAAAGTACAGAAAAATAAAGGACAGCGGAGCCCAAAAAAAAAAAAAAAAAAGGAAGCTTTACTGGGATGCAAGGAACCATAATATTCTGGAACTCTGCCCTCTTTGGTGGGCATGACATATCTTTCCAGGGAGGAAAGAAGCCCAGAATGCACTAATGGCCAATGGAAGAGAGCCAAGTATTCATTAATTACAAAGCAATCGTGAAACTGCTTGTTGAGCAAGCACTAAAATCCACAATTTTGGATTATGATAGTTTGAAATTATGTACAGAATGATTCAAATGTTAGTAATTTGTATTACATGACCTTACATACCAAAAATACATTTGTGTATTTTGTGCTTCTTCACATTATTATTTTTTTTTTTACAGTAAGCCATAACTGTTGGTGCCATACGCATTTACCTCAGGAGAGAGGCAAGGCCTAGTTTGGTAGTCAGGTCATGTGAAACTGATTCAAGCAAGCACACCCCTCCCTTACCTGCATTGTAGATGAGTACTAAAATTGTTTTTCCAACTAAAGGAACAGAGTACAGCTCAATTGCTTACTTTTTGTACTTGACAAGTTAGGAATTTTCTATAATGAACTGGGATCTCTAGAACAGCCAAGATTAGGAAAAGTTGAGATTTCAGGACACAGGTGAACAGGAAGGCTGAATCCAAAGGCTTCTGTCTTGTTCACAACAAATGGCATCCCTATTGCCCATTCAGACAGCGCAAAAGAAGCTGCAAGAATAGATCCTCTATTGTGAGCAGAACTCCTAAGTGGCAAAAACCTCAAACCATGGGCTCTCAAGTGATACCATGATTTGTTATGCTCTTTTGTCCTCTTATATCTGTTTAACATTTGATGGATCACTAGTGGTATTTTAAAAGTCTGTCCATTCGTTCATTTATGTGCATTTAGTCCAGAAGTAGAACTTAAGGCATTGCCAACAACTGTTACAAAAAAATGACACTAGCAACAAGAATTAGGTGGTGTATAGGTATCAACTCTGTAACAGGTCAACTATGGGGGAAAAAATTGCTTCCCTACCACTAAGTAGCATGATTGACAAGGGCTGGGTTCCTGGTTTGGTGTGGCAACCAAGATAAAGCATGACATCTGACAGGAGGGCAACAATGAGGGGGAGGAATAAAAATATTTGCTCTAGTTTTTCTAACTGGTCTGGCTAGATTTTGACCACAAAGACCAGCGCAGTACGTGATTCCTACTGGGGCTAATAGTTGTGCTAAGTTATCTTAGCAAAGATGCAACAGGAAGAACAGATTTACTGATCACTATAAAGACATTTTCCTTTCTAGATTTGAGTTTTCCAACACACAGTTTCTCCACACAAAAAACTCGACAGCAGCAATACAAGTTTACTTACCTTTGCAGTGTATGGGTAGGATTCCTCAGAATCAATGCCCCCATTATCCTGCACATACTGGAAAGCCTGGTCCATGAGACCACCATTGCAGCCTTGATTCCCTTCAGGGCGAGAACAGTCCACCAGATTCTGCTCACTCAGTGAAACAAGTTTGCCAGTTTTTCTGAAATGCTGCCCTTCAAGAGCTCCTGTTGTGCTGAAAGCCCAGCAAGAGCCACACTGACCCTGAGGTATAAAATGAAATCACAAGTTGCAAACCCAGACAAACTAGGCAATTATATTTCCCTTATCTAAGCAAGAAAGACAGAAGTCACAAGAGCAATTTTGCTTGCACACTCCCAACACATACAAATGAATATACTGCTGAATTCTGAGACATTTAGTACAGAAGTCCTAAAAAGTCTTAAAGAGGTACATCAGTTTTAACAAAACAGTACTTAATCCAGTAAGCTTGTACTAGGCTTCATTAAACAGGTACACAGTGTTTTTCCTCTATGGAAGTGGATGTAGCATTCAGGAAATTCGACCTGTAACTGGTTAGAAACCCACCAACAGATAGTACCTGGTCTTTAACTGGAGTTACATATCCCTTCTCTCGCCAGTCTACTGATCGTGGTACTTCCAGGAAACTGGGCTCAAGAAACTGGGATCCTCTGTACTTTCTTTCTGACTTCTGGTGTACGTAACCATTCACCAGCTGTCTGAACTCCTCAGTTGTCTGAAAAACAATTCAATATATGCATTCATCATCTATTACACACTACTATCTAGAACAATACATTTCATGCCTCTATACATACCATGTCACCAAATTGATTCATTCCCAACTTGTAGCTGTGTTTTCCTAATGTGTGATCCAGATTATGGAGTTCAATCATTTTCAAATTCTTCTCCCACACCACTCTCCTCCAGCTCTCCTCTCTCTAAGGGGCAAAAAACCAGCATACTTCAGAGAGGTAGTCCAAACAAAGTTCACTTCTATGACCAGCTTTGTTAAGGCTCCCATACTCGGGCAAATGTAGACTACTCGAATGGGAAGCCTGAACACTGCTTAAGAGGTGGTCTTTTTGCCGCGTTCGTAACAACTCAGTGCAGCTGAGTCGATGCACAAGCACAGGAAAGGGAGCTGGAAAGAGGGGGACTATCCTTCCCACGCGCAGCCCACAGCCGGCGTCGCAACAAAGCAGACGTGACTCAGCTGGCGGGGCCCAGCTGCGCGCCCTCAGTGCTGGCCCAGCCGAGCACAAACTCCGGGGCTCACCTCATGGTAGTCCTTGTTGTGCCACGACTTCCACAGCTGCCAGTGCCCATCCAGATCGGGGTCCAGCCTCGGCGCACCGAGAGCCAGGCCTAAGCAGAGGCTGAGCGCAGTCAGGAACGGGTTCATACTGGCAGATCTGCCGGGGACAGAGGAAGAGGGGTCAGGCAGGGCTCCCTGAGCTCCGCAGCCCCAAGCACGGAAGGGGAGCCAGACCCGCGGCCGCACCGCGCGTCCTCCGCGCCCCCGCCACACGATCGTGGGGCCGAGCACCCGCGAACCGCGCCGGCCACCCTCGCCGCGGCTGTAAACAAGCTCGGGCGGCGCGGCCGGGATGCGGGCGGGTAGCCGGCAGCCTCCCGAGGAGGCGGCTGGAATGACGGCCCCTTCCCGGCAGGACAAGGCCCCCACTGCGGGACAAGGACAGGGACAAGGACACAGCCGAGGCCAGCCCCCTCCGCGCCCCCCCCCGCCTCACAGCCCTCCCCTGCCTCGCAGCCCCCCCCCTTCACCCCGGCCCCCACCCCCCGCCTCCCAGCCCCCTCTCGCCTCGCTCCACAATGTCCACTTCGTTACCGACCACCCAATCCGACAACGCTCGCTCTCTGCGGCCCTTCTTATCCCCGCCGCGGCCGTGCCCGCCCCGCCGCACCCATTGGCGGCCGGTCCGGTCCGCACCTCCCGCCGGGCCCGGGGCGGGGTGTGCCGGGGCTCCACCCGCAGCACCGCGGGGACCGGGCGGGGAGCTCTCGCGGGCAAATGCGGGGTCGCCCCGGGACCATTCCGTACCGCTGGAGCCGCTACTTTGGGCAATGTGTGTCTAAGTATTTATTCCGAGCGCTGTCGGGCCGGAGATAGCGGTAGCACGCTAAGCCTGCTGGAATTTAACCCGGGGGAACTTAAAGCGGGCAGCTGGCAGAGCGAAGGAAAAACAAAGTCTGGAGGTAAAGAGGCACGAATGGCAGATGCTGGCAGCCCCAGACCCGTCCCCATGCTCCCGGTAATAGCTCCTGCTCGGGGAAGGCTGGCGAGGCGGCTCCCGTGCTGCCGTGGCTGTCCCTGGCCCTCGGTCCCTCCGACACCCTGAGCCCCCTCCTGCTCCCTGGGAGAGCTGCTGCCTCTGCAACTGCGCGGCAGGCTTTGTGGAACACGGCAGGCAGGGCAGTTTCTCTGAGGCTGGGACCAGGCAGGTGTGAGTGCACCGTCCCAGTGGCTTGGCGGTGACCCTGGTAACAGAAGCATTTCCAGGAAAGTCCATTTTATTCCCCTGTGATTTAATATCTGAAAACTGCCTTTTGTTTGTTTGTTTGGTGGTTGTTTTTTTTTTCCCCTGCCTCTGGATCCAAGCTCGGTAAGAAGTATTTTGCCATGTGGCTAGTGTTTGTGTGCATAGAGTCCACCAATGCCTACTGGAAAACACTGTGACACCAAGAGTTGCAGCACAGGTGAGATATTAAAAGGCTTACACATGGACTTGTGGTAGCAGTACGCAGCATTGCAATAAGCAGTAGTAGATAAACTTTGATGTTTAACAGTCTCTAGTAGTAAAATAACTGCAAGAGCTATGCGAGGTTCATCCTTAAGCTCTTGTAAAGCCAGCATTGCTGATGGCTGTAGCTTACAAACTTGAGAGCATGTATTTAGAGTAAAAAACAGGGTTTGTAGACGGTTGCACAACAGCAAAAAAAAAAAAATCATATAAGCTTCTCCCTTTTCTGATGTCTCAGTACACATAGTTGTGTTACTGAAACAAGCAATAGATTTCCTTAGCCAGATTATCTCAGTAGCAGTGTTTGGCCGAAGGAAGCCCCCCAGAGCCAAATATATAAAGATGTGTTGGAGGGGTTGTCTTGTCTTTTCAAAGTACTTATGCAAGTCTCCTTTCTGTTAGTATCTTTCCACCATGAAATGAAATTTTTTACTGCATAATCAAGACACATTTAAATACCTCAGGAGAGTTAGATGAACTTCATGTAGTTCGATTAACTCGTAAATAGGGTTTTTTAGGGCTTGCTTTTTTTTGTTTGTTTGTTTTTTTTGTTTGTTTTTTTTTTTGTTTTTGTTTTTTTTTTTTTGTTTTTTTAAATGTGTGGCATTTGAAAAGTTTTTACTTAATAGCTTTTTGCTGACATTTTCCATGCTATCTGATTTCTCAGTCCTGTTTAGGCCAGCTTTGTTTCTGCTATTGTATCTAGTATCAAATGAGCATTGAGAGGCTACAAGTAAATCAATAAACTACAGACAAGGACTTCTTTTCTAAAAGGACAAGATGTTTAGCTAGCATGACAGGAAGTAAGGTCTAAATTGCAGAAGGTCTTGGACCATAAATCACATGTCTGCTGCTCTGTAATGCACCCTAAGATGCACTAAGACAAACTGATGCTCTTCTGGATGGTATGAGGTCGTATCTCCTTGGGGAAGTTACCATGCAGTCAGCTAGCATGTGATACCACTGTGCTACCTCTCCTAGTGAATACTTTTAGTGCACGTACACACACGCATACACATGCACACACAAGTCCATTTTTACTCTGAAGGTATGTTCACTCTAAAAGTTTAGCTGTACACAGGGAACCCTTAGCTGAGAATTTGTTGAAATCCTTGAAGGAGACAGGAATACTCTCACCTTCAGCACGTTTACTTAGGCATGTACTCAGTCATAAGTGTTGTGTGGATATATCAATTCCCCAGGTATTTTCCTAAGGAAGCCTGGGACCCCAGGTGCAGAACCATGTAAGCATATACAAGGGAAATCTGCACAGCAGCAGCCATGGTCAGAACTTGGTCATCACAAGGATGCCATTTAGAAACCTTTGATAAGAAGCTGGCTTAGGACTACCTCCAACTCCTGGATGCACATTTGCTCTCTGAGAATTGTATTATATTGTTATCAACGTAAAGGCTGCCAGTCATGTTGCAGCAGCTGTTCATTATTTCAGCCAAGGTAAAAACACCGTTATTACACAACTACTAGACATCCCCCTGTCACTGTCCCTACTGCTCCTGCCTGTGCACCGTGATGTGTTCACAAGCCAAACTGCAATTCCAGTGTGATGGTGGTCCGCTGAAGTCAACAGAAGAGGGTCAGTGGCAGCAGTTACAGGTAACTGGGCAGATGCTGCTAGAAATAAGTTTCTGTCAAACTGTGCAACCTTGTGACAGCATGCTGCAGTCCCATCAGCTGTAGCGGCCTTTGCTCTGTTGAAAACATTTATGTGGGGACTGAGCAATGCACACCTTCCGGGTTAGCAGAGAGAAGGAGTGAAATCAAGTGCTCCTTCAGTTCCTTTGCTTAAAAGCTTAGCTGAAGCCATGCCATCCAATCCATAGGAGACCTAGCTAGCCATGCTAATCACAGTAGTTAGAGTTCTGTCTGCAGTAATCCAAAGATCAAAACTTTGAAGCAAGAAGACACTTGCCCATTACTGTAGATCTCTTCCTTTTGGAGGGTAACTTTCCAAATTGTTTTGAAAAAAACCAGCTTTTGAGGAACTGTCTATATGCAAACCTCTAACTGTTTTGCCAAAGCATACCACTCTTCTAAAACATAGGAACAACACCTTTTAATAACTGATCATGTCACCATTGCAGCAGCCAAAGGTTTGCCAATTTCCTTGTAGCCATCAGGCCTTTCAGGTTACCAGATAACAGAGGCTGTGCATTTCTAAGTAGTTCCAAGAACTTAGTGTAGCAGTGTGTTGCTTCTGCAGTTGGAGGAGTCAATTTTGCATTGATCTCCAGGGACACATCTCATCAATATGAGATGTACCACTGTACGTTGCAGGTGTGCAGCACAATCCTCCCCCTTTGGAACTGCTCTTCGTATTAGAATCCAGGATTTTGAAATTTGTTTTGTACATTTAAATCCTTGCCCTTCTTTATTGTCCTGGTATGAATGCACAGAGGAGATGGCCAATCTGCATATGCCAGAAAACCACCCAGAAATCAGAGAAGTTAAGCTCCTTTGCAATGGCAGTTGACTTGCAAAGCTATAGGAGGCTGGCAATATGTGAAAAATATCTGAGCAATGTAAACAGAATAAGCAATGTTACACTCAACTGTGACAAGTCTGTGTGCACAAGCAGCTGCCATGGACCAGCAATCTCAAGGTAACTCGTGAGCCATGATCCTTACTGAAGTAAAAACAAGGGATTTGTTTGTATGACATTTTATCTAAACAACAAAGGAGGGACATTTTATTTAGTGAAACATGGATCTTAGTATTACTATGAAGACTAAATTCAGGATTTTTATTGATGGAATTAAAATATTGAACTGGCTTACTTAAGAGGTAACGAGATTAGCTGAGTTAGTTAGAGCATGGTGCTAATAATGCCAAGGTCACAGGGAGCCCCGTATGGGCCATTCACTTAAGAGTTGGACTCAATGATCTTTGCAGGTCCCTTCCAGCTCTTAATATTCTGTGAAACCATTGATCTGTGAAAAAGCTATGACTGTGAAGATGTTTGTTTATACCAGATTAAAGTCCTCTGCCGTAAATCTGTTTTCTGTCATTTCACCTTACTACACTATAGCTTAAGAATGGACTTCTACAGCAGAATGGTCTCTCAAGATGCACCTTAAAGTGTTGTCTAGCCTCAAATGCAAATTACTGTATTTCATAGCAAGCTTTCACTGTCCAACTTCCATTTCCATAAGAAATGCTGCTCACTTTATTACTTATTTGTAGTGGCACAGTTCAGAAAAGTTTTAGGAACTGCAGATATTTTTTTCACCTAAATTGATTTGAACATGTCTGATAAAAAGGCTACTAAAAAACTGTGAGTGGTTTCTCTTCTTCCTTACAGCTCCATGAAAATAACCAGCCTACCTCCACAACTTAGGCATTCTTCTGGAGTTTCCCTCCGGCATTAACGAGGTTCGTTCATAAGTACATACTTAAGAATCTTTGTTTTGGATTCTCCCGAATACAATATCAGGTTTAAACTGTGCTTCAGCTGGAGCACCGATAATGAAGTTACTTCCATCATTATTAGGTTAGAAAAGGAAGCAGCATTTGCTTCGAGAGAACACAGATAGGGTTCCGTGAGTGTTCTGAAAACCTGGGAGATGGCTGGGGAGCAGTGACACAATCCTTCTGAAACCCCTCTTTGTTTTCAGGTCTTGTGATCTCCCAGAATAACCATTTCCTCACCCAAGTGCTAGATAAGAAACCGCATTCCAGCATCTTTGCTGGTCCACAAGGCAAAGACGACTTCGTTTGCATCTCAATGTCTTACCTGGTCACAGTACTTGAGGAATGATGCAACGGATTTCTTGCCCTGCAGAAAAGAGCGGGTGGGGGTCCTAGTACCACCTCTACTTCAGGGTTAGGATTTCTCAAAAGCAAAGCAGTATTACTTTCCTGTGAGGTTTTCTGATGAAAGTATTTTTTTGTATGCGTGGAAAAAAAGAGTTCTTTTGGTTTCTTTTTTTTTTACCTTAATGTGTTTTGTTTTTTTTTAATAGAGGTTAGATACTGAGTCATATTTGAAGTCAGCTTTGAAGCTTTGACCGTGGTGTAACTCACATATTTAAATTTTAAACTTTAATTTGATTGATTCCTCATTCATTACTCAGTGTTTCCTCCTAATTTCTGGCAGGTAGTAATTTCTGTGTTTTGGGAGATTTATGATTTTGAAAACCAACCAGGGGAAATAGTGGGAGGATGCGGAGAAATATTGTCTTGAATTGCTGACGTAGAAGCCCACAAATACAGAACAATTTCCACATTGTATTGATGATTCTCTACAATTTAAAGGACATTGGGTTTTTTTTCCTTCTTATACTATGGAGGATATTTTTTACTTAGAGAATTTTTACTCTAAAGTAGTTACCATTTCCTGACTCTCCTAATTTAAAATTTTATGGTAACATGTTGGAAATTGCAAATCTTGTCTGTATTGTAAAGTTCCTCTGACCAAGACTATTTTTTTACTCTAGAGATCAGAGTGAAGGCATTTTAGCAGATTTCAAAGGTTTCGGGAGGATTTCATATACTATTTAATATATGAAATCACATTTTGTTTTAAACAATGATCAACATTTCTTTTTTGAAATGGAAGCAGTAATAAAGTTAGAGAATTATAAATCTTTAAGTGCTCGAATAAAATGATCGTGCTTTTGCAAGCCACTGTCAACACTTGCAAAGCATGAAAGACAGATCTGGCTGTCTCCTGTTGTTCTTGGAGTAGTAGTATCTAAAGGGCAAGCTGACATGCTGGAAAGCATTTCCCATGATAAGGTTAGAGACTGTGAGCGAGGTGAGGAATTATTTTTAAACTTTGAAGTTAGAGGCTGGGCTCCATTAACAGATCATGTGAGAGAAGGTTAAACAAAGGTGCTTGCAGAAGAGGAGAGAGGCAATTGAAACAACCAAATATGGGTCTTAAGTTTGTTTTCCTGAAAATCAGGTAAGAGGAAAATGAGTGCATGTGCTTTAGGGGTAAGAGCAGTGGTGACTCACAACTGCTGTCATTCCTACTGTGCAAACAGCAGGACTGAGGAAAAAAGGAGCAGTACCATGCTGTTGTGGCCACTGAAATCAAATGAATGACCTATGGAGAGAGAACTCTAGGCTCTTCAACACTGAGATTAACCTTGTTAAATCATAATTCATCTTTTTTCCTATTTCTGCTAATCAAGATAAATGGAAGGATTACTTAGTTTGTGGGATACGAACACATTGTATAAATCAGTGAAAAGCACATCTGCCAGTCTCTGAGATTCAGTTGAAGCATTCTCAGCCCATTGACCCCCAGGATGCTGGCAATTGCTGTCAGATTTACATAATAATTTCAAATATTTTAATAACTGCTTAGTCACTGTGGCAGACACACATTACGCCAAGTCTTTCTGGCCACCAAGGACCTGCTTGATTTGAATCTTCTCACTATCAAGAGAGCAAGAGTTTCTTTTGATCTCTCCTTCTTTGATCACCCTCAACCTGTGAAGCATCCTAAATGTACACCCCAAGCTTCAGGACAGTACAGCAAAGGTAAAGGACTTCTGTGGTGGTTTTCCATGAGTCACTGAAAGTGAGTGTGTGCAAGAGGACATTCATCTGGATGTGAGATGAAGCTGTTTCAGTTAGTGGCCAGCATGAAACTAGATATTTTAGGAAACTGTTTCACATCTCAGCAGTGATATGATGGTTCTATGACAAGGCCATACATAGTGCAGCAGCTGCAGAGCTGAGAGCTGAACGCTGCTTCTCTGACTTGTCTATGAACAGCTATATATAAGCCTTCGCAATTTCCTCTTGCTCCATAGGGAAACATCCACAGGGATTTCACTAGACCTTGCCCTTGGGCTTGTAGAAAAGCACAGTGAGTGACTGACATAACATTCATACGATCACTTCCCATCTTGTCACCAGAGTCTTCCTCTGTTCTTAACGGGCTATAGCTTGGTGTGTGGTCATGCATTACTAGAAAAGTGCACTGGCATGGGGTGGTCACTGTCGTGCCTACAGTACCATACAGCTGTGCTGGACTGTGGCTCACTTGCCTAATAGTCTAGACAGACCTGCTCAAGCCAAGCCTCACTATTCCCATCTCAGAGTCCTTTACTTGCAGATTCCTCCGTCCGTGAGCTATATCACTCAAAGTAAGACTTGGGTATGAGCCAGGTAAGCTATTTTACACACTGCCTTGCAACCAACTCATTACCTACAATATCCATGATTTAATGCAAAAATTTGGCCTTTGCCCATGGCTGGAAAGGTGTTTGATGACACCCCTTTGTTCAGAGGCTGTCTGGATGCTGTGTACCTGGGTTGCCTTCTGCTCTCCTGCCTCCTGATAGTGGTTCCAAACTCTTGCATTAGCATAAAGGGCAGACAGTTGAGCACACATTGCAATTCAAACATAGCACTGGCTGCTTCCTCTCCCTCAACTGACTTTTTTTAGAGGATTTTGTGTTCAACTGTTCAAAACTGTTCAAAACAGAGGCTCTCTTTAAAGGAGAAGAGTTTGGACTCCTTTCAGTTCTCTTTAATTGGCAAAAGCTAGGGCAGCCCCTCTGGGGTGGGAGGGGTGGCACAGGAGCTGCTGGCAGATGTGTCAGTAGAATGCACTAGGAGAATTAGTTTGCCAGGGTGAACACAGTCTGCTCTAGCTACCATGTCTGCTGACAGAGGCTTTCCTTGCTGCATGTTTCAATGCAAATTTTCAGAGGCCCTCAGTCCTGACACTTGGTTCCTGACTAGGTACATTCACAGTCTATCTGCAAAATGTTAATCTCCAAGTACTATGATGAAGACAGAGAAAAAGAAAGAAAAGGAGGAAGAAAGGAAGAAACATACAAAAGAATCAACACACTAGAAGTCTAGAGTTTACCTATAAGACCTTATTTTGTGAGTATTTTGACTATATGTACAGTGGCAAATATCAATGTAAATATTAAAATATTTTTTATAATTATTCATTTTTCCTAGAAGAAGAGAATTTTTGGAATTGGCTTTGTAGTGTGGGTTTTTTTTGTGTTACCAGGAATTGTTTCATGGAATAATATATCCATAACTCAAATATAAGTTCACACACATTGTTTCATCTGTTCTTTGATGGACTGAATTTGTACTAAACCATTCACAGATTTTAAATCAAAATGCCTAGAAAGAATGGTAAATTATTAATGGAAAAATATACTTTAGTGATGTTCTGCATTTAGTATACTATGATCGTTTAAATTAAAATGGTCCTTCATAATAGTATTAAAAATATCTCCCCTTGAAGCAGAAGTTAAAACTAAAACTACAGAATTCTCTAATCAAATACTGAATTAGACTTGGTTGAGCTGGCTTGTAAGATTCCCAATACCATAGAGAAATTTGTTTTCTCCTCCTTTTCTTTACTTCTCATTGAAAGACAAGCCAAGCAGAAGTGGCAAAATCCAGCTGGGACTGGCCCATACTTCTTTCTGTATTTGGCTACAGTTAAAAACTACATGTAAAACATTGCTGATTGCCCGCTATTCAGGTCTTTGGTTGCCTTGTTTGTCTGAAGGGGACTGGAAACATTAACTCAGTTTAGAAAATTCTGACTCAGATAACTGTCTGGCTTTTCATATTAGCTTTGAAAACTGGAATTGATACAAACATGTTTTTAAATGATAGCAGAATGGCTAGCATGGATCTCTGCATGTTTTAGTTCTGGCTGTAACATGCCCTTTTCACCTGGACTTGGGGCAAATTTTGTGCCTTGTTGATGATCCTGTCAAATCCAGTGCCACCAAGGTTGTTTGCTCCTCCCGTGGTAACCTCATTGAGGTGGAAGTCCATTTCCTCAGCCACAGTCTCCTCTGCCGCCAGTGATCTTTCTCTTAACCTTTTCTCATATGACAAAAGTTGTGTGCTGATGGCTCCTCATGCAGAGTGAAAATGAAGACAAAGGCAGAGTTGCTGGAAGCAACTGACAGTTGGCTTAAGCAGAATACATGCAATTTTTTAACATTTTCCCTAACTTTTGCACCCATCAAGTCAGTTCACAGGCCTTTATAATACACTTTTATGACTGAAATTCTTCAAAGCAAAAAGGAGCAGAAATAATCTCTTCCTCCTTCCTGTCCCCAAGCTTTTCCAGGAAGACCATTCACTCTATAAAATTTGATTTCATTGAGTGTCATTACCTTATCACTAGCTTTTGAGAAAAGCAGAGGTCAGCAGCCACCCTAGATATTGTGTTAATGCACATTGTATGTTTTCAGCTAGATCTTGATTGAAGATAATCAAAACAAAATAAAAAGGAGATAATAAAATAGCTCACTGTAATGGTATCACTAGAAAAGGTAATGCTTTGCATTGATTGAATACCTTCCTCTTCCAACTAACGATGCTTTGTTAATTAAGTCCTGTGAGAGAGTAGGGGATCAATCCTGAAAATAATTCAGGACTAGTGTCTCTATAAAACCCTCACACAGCTGTCAGGACTATTTTCTACATATTTTCCTAGCTAAAGCCTGGTTGCGGAGACAAATTCCTAGGGCTGAGAAATCAGCATATGTGTCACTGCAGCACTGCCTAAACTTTAGGGGCAGATGAAAGCCAATTCTCAAGCTGACTTTTTTTCCCCCCTTTTTTTAAGATGAATTGTTAGTACATTCTTTGAAAAGGCCCTGAACCATTTGTTTTATGCAAAACACTCGAAAGACAACAAGAATTCGTCAGCTGGGTTTGTAATTCATTCACTCAGATGTAGTTCTGCATCTTGAATTCACTACAGGCTCAGAGGAGAAAACAACATTCTATGGCCCAATGAAGTCTTGTCTGACTTGTTGCTGTTCTCCTCCTCAAGCAGAGGAATTCAAGAGGATGCTGGTTACTTGTTCTCACGTACTAGAGCAAAGGTACATTCACAGAAACTCAGCTGCAGAGTGCAGTGGATTTGGTTTTTTTTCTGATAAGACTGCAGATAGTCGTACTGTGGCTCTATGAATGCTAAGCAGGTGAGATATATCATACAGGAACAGTTTTATCCTCAAGTCGCTGGACAACCTTATCCTTCCCTTCAGTTATGTACTTGCAGTTGTGTATCTGCATAATTCATGTGCCTGTTGCCTTTTGTTCTCCTCTGTGTTTCCACTTTGTTCCTCCCTCCCGCTGGTTCTGGGAACCACCAGGGTTACCTCACATTTCTCAAACAGATTTTTGAAGTTAACCCCAGTGTTTTCTCACTAAATTGCTGAGTGTGCCACAAAGCAGGGACTTTAATAAACAGGGAGTGCAAGCAGAAATTCAGCAGAACTAGTTTTTTCTGTATTCCTGTTATGGAAATTGGAAAATACTCAAATTTCACATGAATCATAGTGAAGCACACACAATATTATTGTGCATCCTTTCATACGCTGAGCTGAAAGTGTGGGAGTAAGAGTTTTGCTAGGTAGGCAATGCAAAATAAATGGTGAGATTTACACTTGCCCTGCCCCACTCCTTTGATGCCTGCTCAGCTGGTGCTACGAAAAAATCTAGGAGCCGTTTAGCTGGGGTGAGATAAGAAAGGGTTTAATTATGCCAAGGCAAGAGATGTTACACGGCGCGCGCCGGGCTGTGCCCAAGATGTTACATTTATAGCAATATCTGCCCAATCCCAAGTGTGTCCATCCTCTAACTTTTGGCCTGGTCCACCCCCTGGCCCGCCTCTCGGAATTGGGTCTGGGGTGCTTTTTGGGACCCCCTCTTCATCATCTTCGTCATCTTCAGCGTACAGAGAGCAGGGTGACCCAGTTCCTTGACTCTGTCCTGCGGTTTAGGCCAAGATACAAGCGTTCTCCAAACAAGACAGGCCTGCCTTGACTAAAAGACTAAACATTTTCTACTAGATATGGGGATAGGGTGAGAGGATTAGGGAATGTATAAACTGAGGGGTGCTACAGGGAGGAGGGAGAAAGGGTTTCTAAAGTCTATTTCTATTACCTATAAAACTTATAAGGTAGAAAAATAGAAAAATAAAAAAGCATTAGGGGCTTAAGGCATCACCTTAGTCAGACTATCAGTATCTTCTCTTTGTTTTTCTGCCCTGAAGAATATGACACCTAGGGCATCACATCATCCATGTGTCTGTTTTCCTCCTATATCTTTTGAGGACATTGGCCATTGCAAGTCAGGTGTGAAAGGGAGAAGTCTCCAACTTGCCTGGAAGGCAGCAGTTTGATAGGAGAGAAGAAAACCAAACCAGAGCTGGAGAAAAGCCAGGGAGACCAGAGCTGCCACAAAATGTGCTTGGCATCTGCACTGCAGTGTTCCCCCATTTGAGCACCTACAGCTCCAGACTGGTGCAGCTCTCTTTTGCTCGGTGGGGATGGGAAGAGATATGGAGAGCAAAGAATGAACAGGAGACAAAACAGAGCTCCAACAATAATGAAAATTCATTGGTTCTGCCCTTCCACTACTTTTTCTGCCATCCATGTTGGCCACCTGTCTCCACAAGCTGTTTTTCTCATTTGCTTGCAGAAGATCCCACAGCTACCTCTGTGTCTTTACTGTAGTCTGATAGATTCTGAAAGAATCATCATTAAAGGTCAACATATTGCATGAGGAATCCATTATTTAATACATATTTAAAAAATAGAACACTTTCCCATTTCTGTAGGTGCCATATTCTAAAACACTTGGCAGGAACGTCCAGCCACCCCAGTTCTGAAGACAGTGAAAAATTTGCTTTGTATGCTTGCTTGTCCTACAGCCTCTGTAGAGTTTTCTTTTGTGACTGGAATAACTTGATTTCTTCTGAGTTTCCTCAGACTGGAATAGATGTCTTTGTTTTTTTCCACATCCCCCTCTCCTTTCGACTAAACATACCTGCTCTAAACATACCTGAAAACTTTTGCTTTCCTTCTTCTCAAATTGTTGTCCAGCGATCTATCTACATGGAGGAGGTAACTGAAAACATGAGGCAGAAAATGGTGTGGAGGACATTCTCTGAGAGCCTTCTTCATTATGGAGTCTGGTCAGAATGGGTTAAATTCACACACCACAAACATGGATGGACATGGCACTCAGTGCTTGACCAAGAAAGGCATTATGCTTTCCCTTTGAAAGATGACACAACTCTCAGACTCTTTTTGCTGTAGCAGAAGTAGCATGTGCGTCCAACCACACATTTCCAGAGAGGTTTAAATGTGAGAAGCAGGAGCCCTGCTAGCATGGTGACTTCAAATGCATGTGTCCACGCATGACTTACTTGGCTAGCAGCTACAGCAATGAAACAAGTTTTGCCAGTAGCTTGGGTCCACATAGTCTTTTTCCCATTAAATAGGTCACAACATTGTTTTTCGATTTGTGCTCTTGTTTACTGGATTCTTACCCTGGCTGACAGATAGCCTGAAGGCACGGTGTTGCAAAGGGACAGTGGGATGGCTGAAGGTCCTCTGATGAGATGTATCCCTCCTGTTGCAATACCCTTTGTATCTCTACAGAAGCCCCTATGCAGACTGACAGGAGGTCAGTGAGGGGAGAAGTTGGGGGTCAGGGTTGTGCTATGCAGGTTGGTGATTGTGCAATGCCATGTCCCCAGGCAGAGACTTAAGTCAGTGAAGCAGTGCACTCCAGTGTCTTCCTGCACCAGACACCTCCCCTTATTTTACCAGAATGCATCACATACAGGTTGTGCAGGAAATTGGATGTAATAGATATCTGGATATATTGAGAAAAAAAATAACTGTGTGAAAGAGCCCTCACCTCCTTTCATGGGTGACTTCTACAGATTGTACCTCCAAGAGTGACAGGGGACAAAACAAGACCATCTCTCTCACCTCCAAACAGCAAGTGTGCTGACAGGAGTCGAGGAAGAATTGTAAAACAGCCAAACAAAGGAAGAATGTTGCAACGGTCATTTTGAAATAAACCTGTTTGTGACGAGCAGTGACTGTGGCAATATTTACGCTATGATTCATTCCAAAGTGCAGCACCTGCAGTTTTAGCGTGGATGGCTTTTAGGATAGAAGCAGCAGCAAATTCTATTCTAACATTTAATGATGAGAAAGCAAGCATTAAAGCTGCTCTTGGCTCTGGTTCTGCATTAACTTAAAGTAGGACTTGTGTAAGGGGTGTCTGGAAGCATCTTTCCACTGCCAGGTGCCTGTTGCTTGTAACTGACTCTCAGCAGACAAGGGTTCACACAGTTGTTTCTCTCTCTGTATGCACTTGCAGTTCCTCTTCTTTTTTATGTGACCATTGCAATTACAAGAAACTCAGCTGGCATATATCTGACCACATTAGAGCTCTTTGAGGATGCCCTCAGAAAGTCCCTTACACTGCCTTCCACTCCTCCTTGATGACAAGACTGAACTTTCTTATCTGCTAGATTGTCGGCAACAACATCTGTCTCTGTAGGCTCCAGGCAGCTACTAGCAGCCTCCTTACAGGAGTCCTTGCAGACAGACATGCATGTTATTCTCTCAGCACTACTGATAAACAAACTGCTACAGCCAGGAAGAGGTCAGAGGTGGTCACTGCTTTGTATGCCCGGTTGATGATGTTGGAAGGCAGCCTTTAGAAACTCATCAAATTCCAGTGGCTAGCAGTGGGAGCTACATGTGGTAACACTGCAAAAACAGCTCTTCTTGGGGAATCAAAAGGTCAGGTTCCTGTTACTTTACAGAAACTAGGCTTCAGAATATGGGACTGCACTCTCACTCCTGCCCTAATAATATCACTAAATACCTAACTAGTGAAAATGCCTGGCTTACTGGCCATATTAGCAGAAGAGAACGAGATCAGGAAAGCGAGTGTCTACAGATTATTTCCTCTGAGAAGATCTTTGCTTCCAACAAAATCTTCAACATTCAGACTTCTCAGTTCAGTCCTCAAAGGTACTCAGTGTTTTTTTCCTACAAGGGCATAAAATACTTGAAAGGGCAGGGAAGAGTCTTCAAACAGACTGGTTGGATGACTCCTCTGCTTAGCACTACACATGTTCTTTTGGTTTTTCTCTGTACTTAACTACTAGAGTTAGTTTGGAACAGTTTAAAGAAAACACCTTCAAACACTTAAAGGGGAGAGGGGAAATAAGAATAAAACAGTTGTTCAAATACACAAATGCCTATCCAAAAACCTGGAAGAACTGTTTATTTTGGGAAATTTGTTCACTCATGTTTTGCCCTTCACACCTGTCTTTAATTTTCCACTTGAAGGAATTTTTGTTTCTTTTCCTTTCCATTTCAGACAATAAAGCTGATTTTCTGTTTTCTAATGCAATGCAAACGTGCCTTCTTGGGAAGGCTTGCCGTGGAGCATGGCCCCTGCAAACAACCTGGGCCATGTGTCAGCCACAGCACGGCAATCCTGCTGCTTTGAGGATGCAGAGTGAACAGATTACATGAAGACTGTTCTTCAAATGCAGGATCACAGAGAATCCTTTAAATTCATAGGATTTGTTAAAATACTAGGGAAAATGCTTTCTGATTCACTTACAGAAACAGTATGATTTGTTGGCTTGTTTTTTTAATGCTTTCCCAGTCATAGGTATTTGGTGTGCAAGAAATGGAAAACTGAGACTTGCTTTGTAACGGTACTTTGAATTTAAATCAAATTTGCTTATTATGATGGTTTAGGAAGCAACATTTGCAGCAGCTGCTGCATATCTGTAAAATCAGGGATTTTTTTCCCCTTCTTTTCAAACTGAAAGGAAAGCAGCAAAACCAAACGTCAATAGACTAAAAATATCCAATGGGTATAATGAAAGAGATGAAAGGGGTCAGATGACACACAGATGAGTTTTGCTCAAAAATGTTTAATGGTGAGTAATACCATATTTCTTCTTCATGTTCTGTGCCTTTCCTTCCTTATTTCCAGCTAGCCTCTCTCCTCCCAGTGCTTGTTTTGTTGCAGCACGTAAAGCCTAGGTCCTGTTGAGGTGAGGTGGCATGGTCCACATCTGTCACAGTGCTGCAGGAACACATCAGACCCTGTACGGCTCTCCGGAGTTTAGCAAAAGTAATGGTCGCTTGAAGGATAAGAGCTCCTGCAGCACAGAGACTTGAACCAGTTTTAGAAACACTCCCTGTGCTGAGCTGCAGCCCAGCCCTCACAGGCAAGGTAGGACTATTATCTGCCTGCACACCAGAGGGTTGGGTCAAGGATGGATTCTGTGACTTCAGCAGTGCCACAGGAATCCTGTGGCACAGGGAGGAGCACAGCAAACTTCCTTTTCCTTGCTTCAGTACTAACTGTGTATCATCACCAGATGGACCAGAATTAGCTGTACCCAGGGAGCTTGAGAAGAGAAGGAAAGACCTATGGATGTCACTCCTCCATTTGCTAACTGGAGTAACCTGGTACTGAAGAGAGAGGGTCCCGAGTCAGGAGAGGTCAATACCACAAAGTGCATTTGCCATGCTGCCCTTTCCTCCACAGAAGAGCAGAGGTAGTTGGTGCTCAGGGCTTGCCTTCCTGGTTAAACATTCCCCAGGGTACAGGTTCTCCCAGCTCACATCTGCCCGTGTTTCTGGGTTTGGGATAGCTGCTGTTTCCCTATGAGCAGGTAGAGAACTGTTTTAGTTCCTGCCAAGGGCCACTGGCACCTAGACAGAGTTTTACCAGAGCTTACGGAAATGCTTTTAGCTAAAACAAATATTGAACTCAAACCTTTATAGAGTTTGAAACTATTTATGCGTGTAGTTTATGAAGCAGTTTAGCTGATTTGAACCAGCATTACTGCTGAAAAAAGACATTCTGGCCCTTCCCTCTCCTGTCACTTCTTATTCCTTCTCTAAGTTGTAGAAGCAAGCTGATTGGGCTGCAGACAAAGCCTTCAAAGCCAAGTGACAGGTTCTTGCTGGATTAGTAAGCTGAACTGGCTGAACATGCCAGGTACTAGTGTAAGCCCAAAAGACTGCAAAGCAAAGGTGGAGAGGACAGGTCTTCCCCCTTTTAGTGTAACACAGCTTTAGATTAGTGAAAAATACTTGGGAAAAATGAACCATCAAAATTTAGTGTTGAGACTGGAGTGCTAACCTGAGATATGGCAGAACTTGGTTAAAGACTCTTCTGTCAAGCCAAGCAGAGGTTCACACCAGCCAGAATCACATACACCTACACTTACATATACATATATAATCTCTGTTTATCTCTTTCCATTTTTGCCAAAATATTCTGGACTAAAGTAAAAATAAAAAATAGAAAAAGCAAAACATGAGAAACACAGAAGTTGCTGCAATTGAGTACCTAACCCTGTTAGCTGTCCTGACTGTAGTTACAAACATAAATGCACTCTCACATGCCAGCTACTCTCCAAATAAGAGTCATCAGCATTGGTCAGATTTATTGATCGAGCACCTGCTCCTCTCTGCTCCAAACATGTAATTACACTAGCTGCTGCATGCTTATTTTTGTTTACTGTTTCCCACTAACCTCTAACCGTGCTTCTTTTACAAGAGAGCTTAGATAAAGCTGAACACAGCACTTACTAAGCTGTAGGCAGAATTATACTCCCTCTTGGAATTAATGTAAAGGGACTCTGCCAGAACTGGACGTACAGAGCTCTCCAGGAACCCATACCAGAACATGGTTTGGCTTTAGAAAGAATGGCTTATCTTATTTTCCATGTGCCTTGTTTACCAGGACTGTGGATGACCTAGGGCCTTCCTCTCTCAGGACCCTGTCTGCATCATGGGGAGTAATGAAGAGGATTTGTCATTGCCTCCAGCTGCCATTTAAAACTGCCTCTGCTCCCTACAGAAAGCAGTGTAGATGTTTTGCAAAGGTGAATGCCATCAATGTGTTTTCCAGTCTGGTTATTTCAACACTCAATTATTCCATTCTCACTCCCCAAGGTGCTTTATTTACTTGGCTCCTTGGAGCTGGCACTCACAAGTAGGCTTCGGGGAGCGGAGGTTAGGAGGAGCTTCCCTGATTTGAAACTATTACTGCAGTTTGGTGCCCTGATGGACTAAAAGCTGAAAGGAAGGACTATAGCTATTCATGATACAGCAAAGCCACATAGCTTATGAAATTTGTTCCTCATGCAAGAACATCAACATTTTTTTTAACCCAAGACTCTAATTTCAGTCCTTGGCATCTGAACACTGCACCTTTATCAACAGTTACTAGTGTATAACATCCTCAACCATTCAACAAGGTCAAGAAGCCACTCGTTTCACACATTTCCTTCTTTTTCACATTCCCATTCTATCTTCATCACCAATCTCCTTTCATTTAATTAATAGAAATAGCAGGAGATGACAGAGAACATTGAATAAAGTCCCTCTCTCACTTATAGCTATGCTGCAGCCCTCCTTTCTCCACAGTGGTGTCCAGGCCACTCCCTTAGTCATGTCAGCTACTGCATCTCTGCCCACCAGCAATAAGACAGTGCTAATGATGGGAAATGTGAGGAGACAACACGTCAACATGTCATCTGAACTTGTGTCTACCATAATATTATGTCTGTGGCTTTAAATACTTTTTACTCTATAACATGATTTGGACAACATCTCTCATCAACAGTGGGATTGATTCAAACACTAATAAGAGGAAGGACATCCTCACAATTAAGCATGTGTCAGATGAAAACTAAGTGGCAGAGGCAGTTTAATAACCTTGCACCACACCCTGCCTGATGTCAACAGAGCACTCAAGAAATCCCTGTTGTTGGCCATGCTAATGGAAGCCCTGCCTGAATTACAAATATGATATAGTATGTTTCCAGTTGGGATTTTTAAGTGTTGGGAAGTGTCCTCTGGTCCACAGTAGGGAGTCTTCTGCTGGGCAGATACAGGAAACACTTCTATCAGCAGAGAAGGCAGAAGCCAGACAGTCTTTGTGTGAGACAGTGAGTGCTCTTGGACAATGTTTCCAAAGAGCAATTCCAGCTGAATTTCTTAGTCCTATTTCAGAATATAGCCTAAATCACTTACACTACAAGCTTTCCATACTTAATTACATTTTCTAGATTTGAAAAAGACAATTGAATTTACTTGGCAGATAAGTTTTAAAACTGGAAGTTGCAGAAAGAGGATACAAACAGCTTTTTGTCCCATCAGAAATGACCATATTTGCACAACCTTACTGCTTCTCAAAATTGTCATTAGCATTGTTTGCACACTTTACTTTCTGAGGTTAACCTCAGCTGGATAAACATGTGGTGGTGTGGGCAGATAACAGGAGTAAAAGGATAGGCAGAGAAATGTAAGCCCTTGAGTAGGACTCAGACTAGGTCTGCAGGACAGTTCCTCCAAGTTACAATGGGAAATTGGCTTCAGCTTATGCAAAATGTGTCTCTGGACCTGTGGGATGTTAAGAATAAGGTTGCAGTGGCGTAAGTGGTCCTTGTAGGTCTAACCACTATAAAAGAACCATAAGCTTCATGCTTACTGTGTATGCATGGACCTGTTTGGGAAGGTAGTATTCATTCACTTCTATTGGTTATACAAAAGCACACCCAAGTCATGCGCCTGCTGTGGCAGTCAGTATGTAGATGTGTAACAGGGAGTTGTGGCTCCAGATTGATAGTGGATTAAAGGAGGTTTTTTTCTATCAGATTTTGAAACTAATTCTTCTAATGACAGAAACAATTTGCATATTACTTCACTTACTAGTCAAAGTGAACAGTCAGCAGCAGTCTCTATTAGTAGCTTATAGAAAATTGCTGCCAAAGGTTATGTTTCTCCATTGGAGAAAACTTTTCTTTTAGAGATTTCACTGAAGCCACATCCTAAAAACGTGGATCAGAGAGGAAGATGATAACTATTTGCTGAAAAGAAGTGGTTTCCAGCACTGTTATAGAAATCAGCTTCACTTCTGGGAATGAAAAAGTGGAGCACAATGAACACTAAAAGAAGCAGAATGTTCCCCTTACTGCTTAATGTGAAACCTGAGTTTAGTGAGATCCCTTTGTGCTTACAAAGTCTGTTCCTCAGCTCACTGGTGGAATGTGAAAGATTGCATTAAGTCAATAACACCATGAAGAAAAACATAAGGCAATTGCGCCTCTGTTCTCTCCAATGGATGTGGCATTTTGTATTCACAGGTAAAGCCACAGGAAATTCAGAGACCACATCCACACTGCACAGCTGAATTTTGTTGGAGTTGGGACCATGGTTGAACTGATGGTAGAGAGAGGCCCTGTGACCATTGTCTTTATCTGGCCAGTAACAACAGCCACCCCATCCATTTGCTTTTCTTCTATGCAACCCGTGGCTCACCAGGTGCCACAGATGGCATTTCCCATGAGTGATGTAGCACTCTTCCCCGCAGCGAGTAATTTAAAGCAGAAAGGTGGGTCCCATAAGGGAACTGTGAAACTGCTGCACCAGCACAGAAGACTGGAATGTTTAAGTAACTAAATATCCTTACTGAAGAAGAATGTATAAAACAAGCTAGAATTTCTCACCTGATATGCTTTTCTTTGGTGGCCATGGGAATTCCTATAGCACTTTCCTAGCTATGATAGTAACAAATAGGATAACTGCATGGTGCTAAATCACAACTGTCGAAGTACTTCTTCCTGTAACACTCCTGAAAGTTACTCTCCCTATTTTGCTAGGTACAAACTAACACTGGGTCTTGGAGAATGAACGGCAAATGGGAAGTCATGTGGTTACTTTGTATTCTGTCTTTATATCTGTCCTGTACACCCAAATTGACAGCAGTAGATTAGGTTTCATATTTTCCTGGGAAGGCAGCAACAAGTGCTTTGCAAAACACTTCTCAGCTGTGTCTTATTACCTGGGGTAAAATGGGATGGAAATCCTTGTTTTCCCAGTAGCACTTGCAAGCTCTAGGCCTTGATTCAGTTCCTGGTCAGTTCCTGAAACATACATAGAAACTGTGTTAATCCATCAGTTTAAATATTCATGCAGCTGCTTTCTAAACCTCTATAATCAGACTGATACTGCAGGTCATCCTTAAGCTTCCTCCAGAATCTTTACTGGCACTTGACTACCAGGTGTAGCAGCTGCAAGTGGTATTTCCTTCTGACCATGAATAACTGAGGAAATTTATCCTATCTGATGCTAAGTTGGTTATGGTGACTCACCTCCTTCCATGTTTTCCAGGCTAAGTTGCTACAACATTCTCCAGCTGCCAACGCAGTCCCAGGGGCAGCAGAGTTTGCAATGCAATGAGCAGCTTAGCTCAAAAAGTCAAGCCCAAGGTGACTCAAAGAGTCATACACACACCATCTTTTAACATCAGCAGTCTAACTCCCCTAATGCAAGAGTCCTCCCCTCTTTCCCATGTTTCCCTGACAGAAGTTTTGAACAGTGCAACTTTACCCTCCTCTCCCTGTGCACAACATGCTGGTGTCTCACACAGCATGCAAATTCCGATCCTCCCTCCCCCCCCAATCTGCGGAGGTGCAGCAGAAGCATCCTGACTATATTTCCAACACATAAGGCCCAGAGCTTCTGCCGGTTTGTTACACTTAGCTATGACCTAGCCCAAGCCCACAGGGAAGATGCCTCACCAAGCTGCACTCTGGATCCTGTGCAGATACAACAGAATGCATATTCATGAGTCTTGACACATAGCCACCAGAAATGTCTTCACCATTGCAGCAGGTGTTACACATTTCTGCAGGAGAAGTAAGTGTGGGCCCAGGCTGTCAGCATCTATTTGCCAAGAAATCCATGTAAGATGCAGCGTGTCAATGCATTTACTCCTGTTTGAAACCCCTTATCACCCTGCCTTAGATTCATCTTAGTCTTCCTCTCTGCCGAGGTGATGCAGTGTAGGTGTCCTAGGCTTGGTGACAGCAGGACCCAGAGTTTGGACAAGATGGTCCCGGTTTGCCCTGTCTCGTGGTAGGCCTGTGATTTTTAAGGTACAACCAACTGATTCAGCAGCATTCTGAAGAACAATCTTTAAATATGCATGTGTTGTATTTGGACCTCACCCAGAGTACTCTGGCTGGTGCAGAAACGCTTGGTCAGTTTGGCTGATGCAAAACTGAACCAGGTCCACCAAGATCTTCATCTGGATTTGAGGCAGTATTAGTCCCACTGTTCCTGTAGAGCTTGTTATGATAAATGGTATAGCCACACAGAGGAACACAATCAGTCCTCTTCTATATACAGCTCATCTGACTCTTGGAGACCCAAACACTTCTACATGAAAAGTCTGAATGGCTTGGCAGGAACGCTTTTGGAAACCAAGTACCTTAGGCACTGTTAGAAATTGATTTTCTTCCTCTCTTCTATCCACTACCTTGACTTCCGAGTCAGACAATGACTGAAAAGAAAGGTGAGTGAATTTCTGATCCTGGTGTTTTTTTGTGACCTGCTGGAATAAGTTTAACAACAAAAAGTTGAATAGAAATAAATTTTCATATTGTGCAGAGTGCTTTCAGGCTACCTTCAAAGAAGGTACTGCACTGCTCCATTTCCTCTGACTTAAAGAGAGGTTTCAGCCAGCAGCATGCTTCATTTACTTTCTCTGGAGTTACAGCTTGGGGATTACTCCTCCATTTCATTGGCAAACCTGAAATAGTGATGTGATTCAAGTTGAGGCACCCGTTTTAAACAATGATGTAGCAACACAGCATCTCTGCAATAAAAGGTTGCATTGAATTAACTCCTTAGAGTGAGGAATGCAGACAACAGAGTTTAGGACCTGGAATTGGTTCCAGCACAGCTTCACTGTTGCTCTCTGTAAAGACCTGACCATTTAGGAAACTGTGCTCTGGCTCCTTTCTAAGTCTCCTGGCTCTGTCAATCTCTTGACATTTGAGTGTTTCTATATTGCCATAGTCTCATAATTCTTTCTCAGTCACTTGAATCCCAAAGATTTTAAAACCTGTGGCTGTCTCCAGTTTACACCCTTTTAAGGTGACAAGAATCGTATATATCTACCTCTACCCAAGGCCACCCCTGGATGCCCTTGTCCCACCCTCAAAATCATTTGCCACCAATCTCTCATTTCTTTCCAAACTCAGCAGTCTGGTCAGCAGCAGAACTCCCAGAGACACTACAACAAGTAAAATGCAACACAAATAGCAATATTTTCCTATCCTATGCATGCTGCTGCATGCCAGGGAGAAAACACTGGAAAACTGATTTGCACCAAAATGCTTGCTCCCTCCCTATCTTCTTCAGAAAATTTCTTCAGAATTTGAGTGTAGGTGTCAATAGAATATATTTCTAAACTGCAAGACCACTTGTAATGCACCTTGGCCTCGAGCAGCTGTGTTGCAAGCTTGAGTTTGTCTGTATTATGGATTTTGAAGACAAAATGAAAGTTAGGCCTCATCTGCTTTATGCTCAGAGTTGTGTTTCAGCAGCTCTGCTCTGAAGCTACAAGGATGATAAGTATCTAGCTTCAGTTATTTCACTGTCAGGAGCTGAGCTTAGCATCTTCCTTGCATGAACTATACATTCTGTACATTTATGGCTAAACTTTTTGATTTTGCAAAGACCTGCATTTTCTCCATTTCTGGAGAAGTCAGGGAGGATCAGTGTATTTTTTAAACACAGTCCTGGAATGCAGCTCTGCTCCTAGCTGCATTCACAAAACAAAACAGAGAATCAATGAAAGTGAAGCAACTGAAGGGATGCCCACTTGTATCACTTTGCCAGCCTTTTTTTTTATTTAACTGTAATTTAGGAAACAAAATTTTTTTTTTAGTCAGTGGCACAGGATTTATAACAAAGCAATCCAAAGCTATCCTATGACTATGACTCACTTTCCTGAGCCAATTACCATGAAAACTGGAAATGATGCAAGAGGCTGTTACTGCTGGTCAAAGATCCATCATAGCATCCACTAAGTCATTTATACTCCCAGAGCTGCATTTTACAGTAAATGAAAGCAGAGAACTGTCAGGAACATGCTGTTGGGAGGGGTAATACAAACAAACAAACAAACAAAAGTAAAAGAAGTAATGAATCAGTGTTGGTAAGTCAACCATGCATCTTGAGCACACATAAAGCATCTGGGGAGGCAGGCAGGGGAGGAAAACTTTTCTGATTGAAAAGTAGAAAGTTTTATGACATGAAGAAGAACCCATCACGTACCAGAATCTGACAGAAGTACAGAACATGTCCACAGCTGGAAGGGGAAGCATGGTTGTGGCCATGAATTGACAGGCAAATATGGGCTACATAGAGCTGGGCTCTGCCCAGAACCACTTTGAGCAGCAGTGGAAGATGCTGAATGCAGTTTGTCAGAGGCAGAATATCAATGCACAGACACCTCAGGGTAGGACTTCTCATTAACCATACCTCTTACTGAGGACTAGACTTTAAAAAAAATGTTTAACTAAGGAGCCTAGTGATGCCCAGAAAAGTATTTAATAAAGCAAGGGTACAATATGCAAAGAAAGGCACTGGGAAACAGCAACTGGGATTTTAAGAAGGGCCCACTTAATTTCTTTGCATCATACACAGGGTAGAGGTATTGTGCAAAGCTGCCTGCACAAAGTGCCATATCGAAACTGTGCAGCTATCAGGGAGTGATGCTGGGAGTTTAAATAAGCGGCAGCAGCACAGTTCCTTGTGTGATGAGGGGCTCTTTAATGTAAAGGACTATTACTGCAGCACAGGCTCTAATGCAGTGTTCTCTCCCTCTGCAGCACAGCATAATCTGGAGGATTCCCGATGACAATGTCACATCTGCTGTTTTAATTTCCTTTGTAAAAAAAACACAAAGAAAAAGGCTATGTACCAATCTGCTTTGCCTTGCCATTTGTCAAAATGAATGCAAATCCCTATGCTGCACGGGGACCACCTCTGCAGTTAAAAAATAAATAAATATTGCTGCAGTGTACTAAGATATCCCTCTGAAGTGAAACAGGAGGTTCCCAGAGCTTCCGAAGGCACGCACTGCCTCTCCACAAGCGTGACTCTAAGGAAAAAAGAAGGTTCGGTACTCTTCAGCAACAGAATATGATGAACTAAGATGCAACAAGCAACAGTTTATTTGTAGAAAAATCCTTTAAAATTTTACTACATTGTAAGATTAAGGAAAAAATAGTCTTAATGTATGTACATACAATATATATAAACAAACACATATCGCACCATGAAAATTACATGCTTTTTAGAACAGAGAATGGGTCATATTCCCTCATATCAATTTTAAAGTTATCACTGCAAGAAACCTTGCTTCCTTTTTTTTTATCCCCATCAAAGTTTTCAAGTACAGGAAGTAAGTAATGCAGGATCTAATAGTAGAAAACCTTTGTTATACACAAATTACAACTGACAGCTAGATAATATTATTCTGCAGTATCCAACACTTGTGTTTTTTGAACTCTGTAATGATATGAACTTTTACCTGAGGTGCATGGAAATAATGAAGCATGATAATTGGCAAGTTTAAGAGATTTTCACATTATGATCTGACTGTAATTGAATTTGATTAGGTATCACATGTCTATACCCATAGTACTGGCACAGGAATGCTCTGTGTGAGTCATCACCAATGTCTTAGAAGTGCAGGAAAAATTAACAGGCAAGCACCACTTGCAATGATAAGCATGCAGACAATTTAAGTGAAACAGAGGTAGCATGTTCTTGTAACTCCAGCAGGGTCATTCAAATCAACCGCACCCTGCCTTCTACAAAAGGCACTCGCTTTTTGAGCTAAAAACAATGCGCTTAAATTTGGTCAGATTGATCACAAATGGTGGATTTTGCTCCTTAAAAATATAAAAAAATTTCAAGCAGGGGACACAGTGAAAAGAAAAAAAGGGTGTAAGAAATACACATTTAAGGTAATATGTGCTATTATTCTCCCCCTACCTTTTATGGGGAGATTTATATAAAACAGTTGCAGTGTATAATCCAAAAGTTAAGACTTTCCAGTTGAAATGGCAGTATTAAGCAGCACATTCTGTATCAGGAATAGTTTTAAACCACCAGAAGTACAACAGTCTTTTTAATAAAGAGCAACAATTCACGTTAGAAGCAGAAAGGTTATGCGCATAAAAGGTGGCACTAGAGAAGGATCCTTTGATGTAAAATCTCATAAATTAGTATGCACTGTAACTCTTATACTGTATCTTTGATCCTTTCAGCAGTTTAAAAGGACGTCCATGCAAAACACTTCTTCTTACCGTGACACTACAGAGCTAATTGAGTTATAAGATGTGCCACTGTTGCAACTGGAAGCATAAGCCTCTTGACCGTTAGCATCTAAATTAATTTTGAATACAGAAGATGCCTTCAGTAAAAAATCTGCTGCATCTCTGCGACCTAGTTCCCTCAGCTTAGACATCAGGATACCTACAGTACTCTCAGATGCATTACTCCATTCCTGCAGAAGGGCATGAACTGGACTTGAAAGAAAGTAATTTTGTATTCCATTATTTGTATTGTACTTTGCAACAAGATCAGGGAGGCCCAGGTTCATGGCCAGAAGGCACCAATCTTTGCCCATAGGATCAGGTGGATCCAGAAGTCGACTTAATTTTCTCCTGGTAAGTAGATTCAGATCAGAAACATGAATATCCATTCCTAGACTTCCCTGGGAGTAGACATCAAGACACCCAAAACATAGTATACTGCTAAAGCTCTCTTTATATCCCCCCATAGTGTTAGTTAGTGATGTCTCCTTTTGACTCTGTGCACGGAAAAAGTCTCTAGGCTGGTAGACCATTACCGGCTCATGATGTTCCCTCAGCTGCTGAGGACTAAGGTAGTATTTCCCAGTCAGAAGACCTGGTAAGGTTGTGGCTATTAAGTTATCAATGGTGCTGCACACAGAATCCAGAAGTAAACAACACTTGATCTTCTCTGTTTCCAGTCCTCTAACTTGGACCTCTATACCCTGACCATGATTGACCAGCAGCACTAAAATCTCAGTTCCGCGATTCATAATCTTTGATCCGTTTACCCACAAACGTATATCAGCATCTCCCTCTGTGCTCTGCTGATGAATCCACCTGCAGAGATTCACCTGAACTTTATGAAAAATTCCACAAGGAAATGGGGTAAGATGTTCCACAGGAACGATTCTAACACCACCATAAATCAGCACTTCATCTTCCTCATCTGTCCAAGACCTATGGAGATTGTCAGTCTTTATGAGAGCAGGAATATCCACCATTGTTCCACTACTAAGGTCCCTTGCACAAATATCCATGGCATCCAAAATCTGTATCAGTTCTTCCACGTCACTATCTGTCACCAGACGCTGGATGTCCTCTATAGTGTATCGGCCTCTATAGTGATGGAGGGCTTTTGGGTTCTCCACTGACAAGATTTTTCCAAGGACATTTGAACAGAGCCAGCGAGGATCCAGAAGCACAACATCTTGGACAGTTTCACTCTGCATAATGTTTATCTGTTTATAAATATGAAAGTTACTGTTTACATCTGTATTACATACTGTATTACAAGGTGATAGCCCACATTCTCTCCTTCCTGACATTCCTAACGTAACCAAATAATTTGATTAACACTGCTCACAGGAGAAAAACAAACACTGCATTTTAATATCTGGCAAGTGCTCAGAAAAAAAAACGATTTGGTTCTTGATTTCCACTAGTAATGGAATCATTAGAGCCCAACAGCTGGAAAGCCTAGACATGCACTGCAAGCTGTTTATGCAAAGGTGTTATTCTATGATTCAATTTCTAATGGACATATATAAATTTCTCATATGCAGTGAACACTTCATTGAAGGTGATGGTATATGGATCCTTTCTGGGCATTTTATATTCTTACAGCTGTAGCTATAAACTGTAATTCTTCCTATCTCAAAGAGATTATGTTGAATGAAATAGAAGCCAGAAGACAATAATAATAACAAAAAGCATTAATAACCAGTCTCTACTTCTTATGATGTCTTAAGAGGGAGAGAAAAAACCCCAACTTTAGACATTTGAGTAAACTCATAAAGCAATATTCTACCAGAAGAGTACCTTGCTATTGAAGAGATTCAATTTAGATAAAAACACTTACCTCTCCTATACTATGCAACTGCTGTGCAATATGCCGTAGGTCGTTTTCACTTGCTAGGGGATTAAGATGTTCCTGTACATCATACACAAACTGCTGCAAGGACATCAGCTGGTTGGGTCCATTAATTTTTCTCCATGAAGGCAGTGTGGAGATTATTTTTTCACAGAGATGAGTCATAGGTGGGCAAGTCTTAAATGAAGCACAGAAAACATCCATTTGAGAAAAATGGTACTATTGTTTTGGTGCTGATGGTTTTGTTGTTGATGCTGCTGCTGTTGTTTTTGGTTTTGGTTTTTTTATGGTAGTCTAATGCATTCATAATGTATATTTAGACCTAAGGAGTTCCCCTTGTGCTGGACCTTTATCATCTGGCATTCACTTTCCATAAGATCAATTTACTTCTTCTTAAAAAAATGAATTTCAGAAACCACTTTTTCACTGAAATAAGCAAACTTTCCTAATATCACCATGACTTGCCTTCATGCATTTTTAAGTTGCTCTTATTTCTGAAATTATCAAAATTTATTTAAAATCTGTAGCCATAAATACCTCTGCAGGACCAATTTACTTCAAAAGGTGAGAAAGCACGGTACCAGACAAGAAGCAAAAATGGTACTTTCATGTATTGACTGTCTTAGACTTCACTGGTACCTTCTTCCTACACTCTCAAGCCACAGCATGCACTTCTTATGCAGCAAAACCCTTCAGATTTCAAGCCAGTGATCACAACTATATCAATAAAGTTTTTTCAGAGAAGGAAAGTCTATTAAATCAAGAGACCATTGGGAATGTAAAGTAGGCTGAATTTTGCATAAAACTAAATATTTTCCTCAACCCACAGAATGAACTCAGTAATACATTCATTTTTAATTAACTTTAAAAAATACCTATCAGAAGTAGCTGCAGAAAATCTTCTTAGTGTGTAACACAACTAAGAGGGCCCTTGGTATGAAGAAATAGAAATCCATTTAGCACAGGCTACATAAAAATTTGACTTGGTTACCCTTAGTATGGAAGTCTCTGTGGATTCATGACGCTAACAGCAAACCATGGTTACTTTACCTTTGGTCTCATATACATATACCTACACATACATATACAACTGCAATATTTTTCAGTTTAAAAAGGCAGTTAAAAGTTAATACATATTCATTATCTTTATAACAGTTGAGGAAACTGTCCTACTCTGATGTTTAATTTAAGAAAAATGTATTTGCCTGAAATATATTTATAATATATTTCTCTGTTTCTCTGTAATATAATGCTGATTAAAAAGAAAGAACAAAAAAGGGCCAATGCTGGAATCCAATCACTGCCAATCAAAATACAAAACTATGACTTTGAATTGAAAATCTCAAATTGTTTTCTTTCAGTAGAGAGCATTTTGGTGACCTGCTCAAAACAGCTACAATTTTTAAAATAATGACTGAATCTTTGATGTCAGGAGTTTGTTTATCACCTGACCTGTAAAGCATGCTGCTAAAAATATTGGAACAGCACTTATTTCTAGATGCTTCAGAATGTAAGTTCAAAATTTACAGTAAATTATTAAACATGACGTTCACATTTTGGCTGATCCAACACAGGACATAAGACATTACTTACAGAAATTATCTGGCTTCTTATTTCTTGCAAGTGATTTCGGAGAAGCTTCATATCTTTAGACCCTGATGCTCCAGCATCCAAGACAAATAACTTTTCTGAAATTTGCAAATCATTTCCAAATCTAAAAGACAAAAATTATTGTTTACTTAGTCCCAAATCCAGTTTATTTCTTAATACAGTTGTACTTCAGTCTTAAATTTCACAAGAAATATTTTTCTTCAAGGAATGATAAAGTAATGATTGTGCTAAGATATTTTATAATAACAGACACCATAGCTGCTCTCTAATTGTCTTGAAAATAAGCAGATATTGAGAGAAAATTGTTTTCTCTCGGGATGATGGCTGAAGATGTGGAAGAAAATTATAACTGCATCACATGACTTGGAAATACAAACCAAAACATTTTACTAGAGAAGGGATTACAAGAATTAATTATTTTTAAGGTCTTAGTGTTTGTTGCTTTCTTTTTTCTTACTTTAAATAGTCCAGTTGTCATTGCTGTTGACACCAGCTCTCTTTCTCACTTGCTTTTGACTTTTCAACCACACAAATCTGTTTTCTGAGCTCTGGAGAGCTTTGCATTTAAAAGAATTCCAACACCAAAGACTACACACAGGTATTTTCTACCCATTTATTTCAATAGATCAAGATACTGCCCTACCAGTATTGTGCTGGAATTCCTACATCTGTTTGTTGTACAGTCCAGACAAGTGTCTGTGCTCACAGGTATGAATGGTTTCTCATAGCACGTGCTACCCACTTGTGTGCTTACTGTGAACACAAGTTATTGTTACTTTAAACAACAGCATGTTAATGAAAAATTCCCTATTTCCATCTACCATTAGTACGTGCTCTAGATATTAGCTGAAGAATGCTAGAAGTTTCTCTAACTTCTAGGTACCTCTTGGATGACCTTGTCACCTATGTGACTCTATAATGTCCAGCTTTTTGCAAACCATGTAGGGAGTACCTCCAGGCCTCATTTAGGTTGTTTTCATACCTATCCCTAAATCACTTCAGAGCAAAGCGTGGTCCTCTTGTAAAGTTGCCTCTTTTGCATCCAGAATTTTTAGCTGAGAACTGCTCACTTTTCTGAGACTGTGCAAAACCTGAACACCAGCACATTAGAAAGGAAAGCTGAAATGGGCCTTTGGATGGACCATAGTGTTTACAGGGTGAGACTTCCTAAGCCACAATTCATTTTGACAACACTTGGCTCATTTTAGTGGTAAATATTTCAATTTTAGCACAATACAGGCTTCCTGAACATATTCAAAATATCATAATATCATAAAGCTTAAGCCATATAAAAACCTTTTACATATGTATTTTGGTATTTTTTCTTTCCAATTAACATGTTTAAACACTACATATAAATGCATTCCCCACTTACCTGTTTCTGATTTCTTTCAACAATGACACGTCTTTGTCATAGTAGAACTCTCCCCCAATAGGCCGAGGAAGATTCACTATGTCAGCATGTGTGGCAACCAAAACAACATGCAGGGGTCTTTTCAGCTTTCCACCAAATGCTAGAAGAGAAATAAGAGGACTCCCTCACTGTGAGACATGCCTATAGAGCTGGCTGTCTTACTGAGCCAGAAAAGCAGAAATACATTTTACATTCTTCATATCAAGCACTTTTATGGTGGATTTACCAACTCTAAGCACAGCCATTAATAGTGTAACCGCTGGTGCTTTGGCTATTATCTGCTTATAGGACTGTCTATATATTAATAGCTAGACTATTTGAATAACATCAGATACAGTTATATTACGTTAGTTGTTTTTTTTCCACAAAACCAGTAATCAATAGCACTAATGATACATTTATTAACTACAAACTATGATAGTGTAAGGAAAAACTATTCAGAAATAACAGTTTTTTGAAAGGCTTTTGCATAATCTTTGGATGGTCCTTAATACTACAGTTGTAGAGTAGAGGATTGTAAGTAGAACACAAAATGTCTACAACATTCATATGTTGATATGAATGCTACTTTGCAGTACTTACACAAACAATGACCTCTTACTTAAGAGTTAAGTAGGAAAGTCTGGCAGAAACCATGAAAAAGAATGAGAAAGAAAGATACAAATGGAATGAATGAGGTGACAGTACGGAACACAGAGTTTTAAATCTTTTCTCAAACTGATTTTCCAAAAAAGAGAAGACATCATTAGACTATTTTTAAAAGAGACAATACACCCAATCCTGCTGTTTCAGCCTGAAATAAACTTCACATGGGAGAAATATGGTTACATCACTGCTCAGTTCTCATCAATTAAGAGCTACATAATCTTGAGTCTTTCTTAAAAAGCTGCATTTCCCCAAATCTCTGCATAGCACTTCCAGGTGAGTATTTTGTAGTTATCTTTTTTTTTTTGGCAGCTAAAGGACTTAGACAAAATAATTAGAAAATTCCAAAGGTTTTAACTTTTCTGCTAACATCAGTTAATAGATATTACTTGAGAGATCTGTAAAAATACAAAGCTGCATGGGTACCCAAATTGAGCTGATCAGAACACAGATTTAAGCAAAGTATCTAAATAATCTTGATAATCAGATCAGCAAGAAGAAAAAATTAACTGAAATTCTGACTCTGAAGAACTAAGTTTCCCTGCTAGACTGAGGAGCCATGAAAAACTTTCAGCAACTGCAAATCAACTGTACTTGCAGCTCTGACACTTTTCTGCAAATTTCTGAGCTTTTACTTCCAGAGTCAATTGATTCCTGGTTAGATCCAAATGCTCATATTGTGAACCTTGGATTTGATCTAAAAGAGAAAATAAAAGAATATAGTGCCTGAACTGAAAACTGAAGGTTGAACTTGGCTCATTATCATTATCTGGCTGAGATAATGCATACAGCTTCAAGCAGAACACAGAAAGAGAGAGGAAATACTCTTTGCACTATGTAAGTATTTAATACACTTGTCTGGTGAATCCCTAGCAGTGTTACAAATGTCCATGAGTGCTGAGTTAGGTCCACTGTCTGGAATAATCTTTCAGATCACAGAGCCAAGATGCATGTCAGAGCTTGGTTAATCCGTGAAACTGTCAAAGTCTGCTGACCAATACTCAGCTTCAAACAAGTTACTTAGTATATATACGCCTAGACTAACAGATGTTTTAAGAAAAAAATTAATTGGTTTGCCTGCCAAGTGATGTTCAGTATGTTAGAAAGCCTGACTATAAACCAAGTAAAATTACTTAAACCCCACGCAAAATTGGAGAATAGGTGAAGTTGAAATTTACAAGAAATATTTATTACTGTACATCCTGATGCACCAAGAAGTTATCATATTTGAAGTCCAAATACAATTCTAGTTAAACACATTAAAGTTGCACATACTGAGGGGTAATGCTGTTTTACAATACTGTTCTGTCCTGTTCTCACTGACAAGAGTCACTAATTTATGCTGAAAACACTGTTAACTGGGGCCAGATAGAAGCAGAATTTAAGTAATGTGTTGCTTTAAATGGTTCCAACCCTCTGAAACACTCTTCCATACAGCTTATCTGATATAAAACTTGATCTCCTATGTACAGGTCTAAATTCCAGTGCCACAAGAGGTTGCACTGAACCTCATGACCCTTTATAATTGGACTAAGTGGGGTGTACAACTCTTCCAGCTTCTTCCACAGACAAAATTAGCTTTTTGTAAGAAACCTTGTGTAAAGTTTGTTTGAATACATGGGGGTGAAGACACAAAACAGCAACTCAACATGGATGATGTACAAAGTTGCAGAGAAATACAAGAAGCTTTATTCTACAGTCATTTAATACCTCATTATCAGGCAGAAGAACATACCTATTGGCTCCTCAACTGGGACCAATGATTTCAGGAAACTGAGCCAAAAGGTCACTTGGTTTAATTGGATTTCATAAGGCTCCTCAAGACTAAAAAGCACTATGTGAATTGCAGTGTGATCATTTGCAGCAAAATAATCGTAACAGCAGAAGTACACAGGATTCCCAGAGAATTCCCAGATGCTGAAATCACCAACTCCTGAAAAACAGACAAAGATAAAGAGATCACATTTCATCAACAAGAAACATCTTCTAGCCAGGGAAAGACAAACAAGAGTTAACCTGATTTAAACTTTCACAAAGATAAACCCTATGCATGTGAGAAGACAAGACTGCAAAAGCAATCATGAACAAAGGGAGCAGAGTTTCAGAGGCTTAGAAGTTGGGTCCTCACAATCTGTTCCTCTCTCACATTCACTTCTCTAGGACATTCAGCTGGATGCCACATGGAAGCACCTGTGTTATATGCATGCAGTCATGCATTAAATCAGGCTTTGCCTTGCACAACAGCAACAGATGTTATAATTGCCTTGAAAATCAAGAATAACAGTTCCCATTCTTTTCCTGCTCACCTCCAAAAAGCTTAATATTTTTATTAATTTTTCTTCTTAACATGACACTGCTGATGTTAAAAACAGCTAAAGCACATTCTCAATGAAGCCACTTTGCTTTACAGAATTGTACTATTCTCAGTCCATTGGTAAATCAGGACTGAATAATCACCATGCTAAGAATCCTAAAAGCCCCATGCTTCTTTTTGCCATTTCCTTTAGCTTCATGTGATAAACGTATTAGTGTGTTCCACTGTATGGCACTTCCCAGATACACTTCACATCATGGTAAAGTCTGATGCACTTGTACTACTTCTAGTTAAATAAATGCTCATTAAGATGTGCCTCAAACTTCTAGAGGGAAAGAAGCCACCAATGTACTGTTATGAGTACAGATATTCAGAGTTCACCCTATGTGTACTCTTTCATTCTACATCAAGATAGCACAGAGAAAGAGATAAGAAAACCCTTCTGACAGTCCGTCACAACTCTGTTCCCCTGCAGAATTTGACATGGTTTCAAATTATACCAAAAGAAGAAATTAGCCTGGACAAAGAAAAAGCTTTAGCTACATGGCAAACTACTCAGCAGCTAGGATAAATGTTTTTTGTCACTGCATTTGTTACTGTGCATATATTGCATTCATAAATAGGTTTCTCTCTCCAAAATAAAAATCTTGATTAATACTAACTTAGCCTCAAAATTGTAGCTGCTATGACACGCATTTTCTTCATGAGAAGAGATCCTACTGGGGGAGATATTACCACCTATATAAATAACAATTGGTATGGCTGGTGGAGGATAAGCACCATTTGTGTGGTCAGAGTCAAAAGCCATATAAGTACTTACGACAACTTCTTTGACTGATCTCTCTTTAGTTGAAACCTGCTAACTGGTTTCAACTGCAAAGCAGTTAGCTTCCTTGGAAAAAACAAATGAAATCAGAAGCTCCACTCACCATGATTGATGAGCTTCAGGGCTCACCAAACATGCTCTAGCCCTGTCACAGGGTGAGAACAGTAGGTCCTTTGTATAGCTGGGAACCACTTAAATGGTGAGGACACTTGGCTTTACAGGATCAGATTAAATCTGATAAAATTCCGAAAGGACATAGAGGTGAAGGAGCCTTCACACTAGCAGTCACCTTGCCAACCTGCTCCTGTTATACCAAATCCCTCCTTTCTTTTCCCCCACTTACTCATGTCAAAAATGTTTCTACGTGATACTATAAAGATTACGACATGAGAGATTACTATGTATATTAGAGCTACAGAATATCAGGCAGATTTACTTTCTCCCTAAACAAATCAAATCCTTACAGTGTTGCATTGTCAAACACTACTATACCAGGTCAGATTTTTTTCCACTTTTATTTTTAAAAACAAGCAAAATGGCATAAACTATTTTGCAGCATGAAGGCACCCCAGCCCAGGACTCTGCTTACCATGCAAGCACGCATTTTGAATGTCAATCGCCTTGGTGGACTGGTCATCAGCAGAGAAGTGAGAGTGATGAGCAGGTGAAACGAAAGTTCCTAATACTCCTTTGGTCAGGCCTGGCTCAAACATCATACTACGGCTTCTCACGCTGACATTTTCACAACCAGGATAAAGATTCGTAATACTTACTGAAACTGGGTCAGGGAAAGGAAAATGTGATTACAAACCATGTGAAAATCACTACCAGATCACTTCAAAACAAGTATGTACGACATAAAAGCAGATTAAAAACCCCAAGGTGCTCTTCAAAGAAAGGAGATGACTGTGAAGCTGTGAGCATACACAACTACATCCTTATTCTGAATGATTAAAATACTAGAATGATCCCATACACTACTTACATCCATTAGCATATATACCACTGAGTGGTATATAGAGAAACCTCAATTATATGTGTATGAATGGTTTCAATAGTTAAAGTTCTATATTGCAAAAATATACTGGTGGGGTTTTTTTAGCTAAGGGCTGCAATTTCATAGCATGGACTATTATTATTGACATGGAAATGTTACGTATTCATATAGTTGATTCCTGTAAGTAATGATAAAAAATATCACTGTGTAACAACTGTTTCTGGGAACGTGGGGAAGAAAAGCAGGCCCCTAACCAAAATTGTTTTACTAATAAGCAATATTTTTAGTTCATGCTTAGTTCAGATTCCCAGAGTGGAAATGAGAAGTGAAAGGGCTTTTTAACTGACCTGCACCATCTAGTGGATAAGGTAAAGATTTCTTTCCTCCACTAGACGGCAAATTCTAATATTTGGGTTTTACTATAGAAAGAAATTACCTGTTAGCAGTAAAACTATACTTTCATATTTGATCTCCTACTGTAATATTTAAAATATTTGGGCTCTCGTAAATAAATACAGGGTAAGTACACTTATTTTTACACAATTTAAACAAACACATAAACAAATAAATAATGTGATCAAGTATAGACCAAGTTGTGCTGATTTAAATATTTATCTGATTAGGTCATTCAACACATAATATCATTTACATGTTATGTAATTATTTATATCCAAAAAGAACATCTGTAAAAAGTAAAAAAGAAACTTCCAAATGTTAAAATAACACCATAGTAGCTTTGTTTGTATAGAACTGCAAAACTTTCTGGCTTTATATCCAGGTAAGCTATTTTCAAGTCCATGCTTAAAACTGACCATTATTTCTACCTTGATTTGCCAATGTGACTGGCAGTCTTTCTGATTTTATGATGGTGTGAGCACACAACACCTCTCCTTTGGTTCTGTTACCAATCAACGTTTAACAAAAAAAAAATCTTCAGTCAAAACCTTCCTGCAAGTTCTTTATTCTGGTGTCACAGATGTGAGCCCCTTGTGTTAAGTAAACAACAAATGCAATAGCAATCTCTGTGCCAAGGATCTTGTCTTGTTAAGTTACTCTGTGAATGCCTTATAGCTTCCTTAGGTGACTAGAGAGAAAGTAGAGATGAAATCTACTGCTAGTACTGTTCTAACATGACTTAAAAATGATGAATGAAACCCAAACTTACAAGTATTATCCAGAAGTTGTTTTTTTTTTTTTAAAGGCAACTAAACTAACACTTATATAATAAGACTACTAAATATCAGTTTAAATTTGAGCTCCTTGACGTGCTTAGCTTGTATACATTGCGCAGCCTCTCAGATTAGAAAACGGACCTGGACAAATAGTTCACTGCCCTTTCCACTGTCTTTCTGTGGGTTTTTCCAAAGCTGGGTACATGCTTAAGTGCAAACCTAGCTAGTTCCTCCTCATCTTGTAGGTCTCCCCACTTAGCACAGGCCAACTGGTGCTACACTGGTAATATATTTCCCTAATATTTGCATTTATTTCAGTTTAGAAAATGTTCATCTTCACCTTGTTTGGAGATAACTTTAGACACCTCTAACCAGGCTAATTCAATCCTGTACCTTATGGAAAAGCACTCCAAAGCATCAGAGGAAGTTCTGAATTCTATTATTACTTAAAAATCACCAAGATGTAACAATTGATCAATTTTGCACACCATTTATTGAAGCTCCTCCAGCAGAAAAGAATCTGGTTATGACACAGGTGGTTACAGCCTAGGACTTTTTGTGAAAAATAAACACCATGTTTACATGTCCTGTCCTCCACTCTCCGAGTTCACTTACACAGCGTGTAAGCAAACAAAACCTTAACTGCTCGTGTACCCTACACGCTTGCTGGTCCTCTCCCTCTTATTTTAGGTACAAGCCTATGCAGAGAAGTCAGTCCCTCTCTGCTTTGTTTTGGTTTCTTACATACTTACGCTGTCCTGTCTTTTGCAGTGCAGCCAACAGTTCTTCCTTAGGAGTTACAAGAGGCTAAGAGGAAAATGTTTTCTCATGCAAATGTTTTCTCATCAAAAACATACCTGAAGGTTTGGAAGACAAAGGAGATGGGGGGAATCTGCTTGAGCTTGTGGAGGAAAGCCTCGGCCTACGTCTTCGGAAAAAGCTTCGTATCAGGCCACACTTGAGAGACTCCACAAGAGTGGTTTTCCCAGCACCAGAGTGTCCAAACAACTTCAGTTTGATTCGAGGCTGTGGATTCTGTGTGTGCCTCAACTGCTGGATAAAAAGCCCCCGGTGTGTATCCTAAAATTTAACATAAAGACGAAATCAGAACATGTGGCAGGGAACTTCTGCCTCCATGAAACTCAAAACACAGGGTTTAGGTACATTCTTGCCAGACTGATGTTAATCTGGTTCATCATGTAAGCAATCAGTTACTGGCAGAAGGGCAACAACAGGTAGACAAGACACAGCTCAATGGTCTCTCTCAAGAACCACCTTGAGGTTTCATGAAAATCACATAGTTTTCATGAAAATCTCATGGAGAGGTCAAAGGAGGAAAAACTAGCATCTTTCAGTACCCAGCCTCCTTACCATCAGTCTCAGCATAACCAATATCCATAATCTTATATAATATACATGCAGCACTGAAGAATTTTTCTGGGACTTCTACCACCTGAGTAATCTGAAAACCTGATGTGCATTTCTCCTCTTCTATACCTTTTTCTATTCTTCTCATATTTGGGAGAATTTTAAGGAAACACGGAGAAAGAAGAAACGTGGAAGAGCAAAGGAACTAGCTTCATCTGTCCTTTCTTCACTCCCCCATTGGGAGCTGAGAGAGAAGCTTTGTTGCTCTGCATTTGTACTGAATTTAACAGGTAGGATGAATCATTAAATGAGAGCCTATAGCCCCCCTGAATTACAAGCGTGCTGCAACTGAGATGAGGAATTTGACAGAAACAGTAGTGCATACAATTTAGTTTGTTAATGCAAACTAAATGCAAATACTGCACCCTCACAGCTAATACTGAATCCTCCACAAGAGCCACTACGACAGTAGGTTCCTGATGTGTGTGCTAGTAGAGACAAAACTCTTCACAAGCACTGAAAATTAAATAAGTGTCAGGTATACTCTGTACATTGTATATTGACCATTCTGTGTAGTACTATAATATTTTTGGTGGTTTGATCTAATCCATTAATTTCAATTGATCAGATTCTCTGTTGCAAAGTATAGTCTAATGAAGTATATGGTTACCATACATTTTTCCCACATATATATAGACAGGCCTTCAATAATATACTCCGCTATAATATAATATAATCTTATTTTATCAAGAAGAGAATTACAGTTAGTAATGTCTCTTTCAAAAGAGATTTAACTGATCTTCTCCCTTCGTTCTAGGTCAATTTGTAGTATTTCCGTATTTACACCACGACTAAACCACAAATTTACCCCCCTGCATGCAGGCACAGGTAAATATTTGGTGTGAGGATACAACTATGCAAAATGGAGTCTGTTACAACAAACCTTTACAGAAGTTATCATTGCAAAGGAAGTCTGAACTTTGCACTTTCTCATACCTTCACGGATATATATTTTACAATCCTAGCAAGTATAGATTTGCTGGCAGCCATAAGAGATTCTACTTCCGCCTTGGCAATGCCTGGTGCACACCATCTTCTATTACTACTTTGAAATGGTTATTTATTTCAGTTTTCCACAGATCCATCAGCATCATTATAACACGATTATTTTAATTGGTCTGGCTTTTGCCTGTAATCTCGAGGTAAGTAGTCTCTGAACCTTTCCAGCATGAATGATGCCACCTATCCAAATATTCAATGCATGTCAGATGTGGCAGATATACTGCCTGACAACAAGCCCAGGTCAGCTTTCTGTTCTAGTTGTCAGGAGATTTGGATATACTGAAACTGCAGAATTAAAACATGACATTGGGAACTTATGCAACTATTCATATGAGATTAGAGTTTTCATAAAGGGCACAAACCCTTATGCTTCATAAGCTTCATCTAAGTGAAATGGTGATGGTGGGGAAATAAGTCATCTTGTGGGATGTGCTAATTCTTAATAGTTTATTTTCTGCTAAACACCTTAGATGCTTTACTAGGCACTGTCAGAGACAGATATAGATCAGTGGTGCAGACTTGCTTAGCCACCTTCTTTAATACATACACACTTCAACTATTAAAAATATGAAAAGGATTAAAAAAAAAGACACAATTCCAGTAAGGAATTTTGCAACAGCTTTTTAGAATGGCTTTGATGAATATTTATTGTATGATTTCCCACAATCAAATTTTCATTAGTACTTTAAAAACATGAAAACTTCAGTTAAAATTCATGCATTCCCAACCTTTTTAAGTCTTGCAAGCAGATTGGCTACATGTTCATGCTGCTCTGCTCTGGCGAGATCTTCTGCTGTTTTCCCATCCTGTTAAAACACAAATTATTAGTAGCAGTTCCTTCCTTTTGCCCACGATAAAAAAAATTGTGTACAACATCCTGTAGCTGCTCAACACAGTAACAGAATTGCTGTCAGATGCAGATGAAATAGGGAGAAGAAAAAAAACCTCGGTCAACAACCAGTAATAATTAAGCCCCACCAGAACCCCTTGTGTTTTTTTAATTTATCAAAAAAACCTGGGTGCAATGCAGAACGATAACATTTCTTTTACAGATTGGAATCTGGATGCCACTGTAACAAGATACTTTGAATTCAGAGCCTGAGAGAAAAATCAGTACTCTGAACTCCTCTTCACATCCATTATAGGATGATAGTGATTTCTGGATATTACCCACTGAACAGATCTAGAAGTTCACAAAGAGGGGACACATTAGAATATTCACTCACACAAATAGCAGGTGAATGTTTGTTTACCAATGGATAAAAACTGACAGTGGCATATCAGTCACTGGAGGATTTCAGAAAGCAAGAACTTTCTAAGGGATGCAGTTTAAATTGCATCAGCAAATTCAAAAGGAGAAGCAAAGTTGCTTTCATCATTCTGGTCTTGCCACTTAATTACCTATGTTTCACAGATCAGAAGTTTAATATTAAAAAGATTGAAAGAAAAATTGTTCACTACTTTGACTCTTACAGCAACATTAATGCTATTATTTTAAATTTTGGTTAGAGGCAAGTAATTTAGGAGCACTTGGCTTATTTCACTTTCTCAGATAAGAACTCTCAATAATTAAGTAGCATTACTGGAAAATTAAGATTTCCTTTTTTTCTATCTTTGATTTTGCTAATTTTTCTTGCAAAACCTGCATTGTCTTAAGAAGTTCCTGAGGTTACTTTAGCTATTATCTCTACATATGAAATAAACATCTTCGGTACCTGCAGAAGCCATTTTCATACTTCCATAAAATTTGTTAGGCACTTCAGCTAGTGCAGTCAGAACAGGACCAGAGCTTTAGCAAAAAAAAATCAAAATTGTAGTTGGTGGCATGAACTGACTAAGTTTGCACCAATACCTTACCCTTAAATTCCTACATAGTTGATATGTTATTGCAGCTTTAGTAAAGAAACATCTCAACACATTTTTTAAAATCAATTTTCCTTAGAGAAGATGTATCAAAGGGGAGGAATCTCTTTGTCTGTGCTGACTCTAACTTCCAAATGCCAGTTAATCCTGAGTGCCTGTTGTATGAGAGGAAGAGTGGTCTAGCGGCTGGGCAGCTCGCCTGCCATCAGCAGAACTGCTTCAATACATGTGGTGTTTCCCAAGTTTTTGGTCTTGGGCATGTGCTGGGGAATTAAAAACCTTCAAACAGATGAGAAACCATGGTCCCCTTCTTGAGAATCTGTATGGAAAAAGGATGCAACCTACACCAACTAAAGTGTGAATTTTATCCCAATCCCCAAATTTATGGCTTCCTCTTAAGAGAAGTCCCCAAAGCCGAACTGGTACAGCCTTGGCATTGCACTCTTCCAGAGTGCAGTATGTTGCTGTTGTGACATAAGGTTGGAGAGGGCCTGGCAAACTCCAGCACGAAGCACATATGCAGTGCCAGATCCCTGCATGGGCATTGTCCCTTTGAATCAGAGCATGTCCCCCACCTTCGGATTGGTGCACCATAACTGGCTTGGAATGCCTTGGGTAACTTCACACCCTTGTTTGCTCTATCTCATTGGTCCATGGGTGTTTGTTCTGGTTTCAAGCCCGACTTTGGCTAAACAGCTGTACTCTGGTACACCCTTTGGCTAGCTCAGGCACAGCTATTTGGACACAAACACAATGGAAGTAACCATCTGGTGAGTATTTGGCAAAGAGTGTGGGTGGTAGTGGCTCAGCCAGAGTGTGATCGATGAGCAGGGTTGTAAAAGGATGGAGGTGACTGCTCCCAAAACTGGAACAATGGCAACAGGAATGGTTCCAATTGCTAAACATCTAAGTAGCTGTGTGCACAGAGCAAGCCTACCTGTACCAGTAGGATGGTATGGCCATGACCTAGAGCTGTCTTACACTTTATAACAGTATCCGAACTCAAGACTAATCTTCGTTCAGACTGTTGTGAAGGAAGAAAACCTTAAAAGATCACCCATCAGGGCTTTCATAAAACCTTTCGCTCAGACATTGCTTGTAGGTTGAGGCTTTTGCCTCTGGTTCTTACCTGAGCAACACTACAGCTATATGCCTGTTTGGCCATGTATCCCTCTGACTGGCACCTAACTTCCGGGTTTGACTTTGAACCTGTCTCTTCACTATGGCTTTGCCTGGCAAACACTCAAGCTTTGGCTGACCATGGTCACTGAGCTCAGTTCCTAACCTTGACTTAACTACAGACTTGCCTCATTGTTATGGACTTGTCTGGTGACCCAGACTCTTTGTTGAAGCTGGTTGTCATCACTAGACCCTCTCTGCTTGCCTTGCTTGGGTTCTATGGGATGGGGCCCTTTCTAATGAGGACACTGTCCCTACTTGCCTTGTTTACTCCTTGTTGCCAGTTCACCTTCCCTTATGGAGCAATGCCTTAGCAAAGGCATTGCCTGACAAGCATGATTTTTGAAGTACACAGTCACCAGTCCACACAGTAAACAGGGCAGGAAGAAAGGAAAAGAAATTACCAGAACAAAGTTTCCTTTTTTTGTCCAAAACTATGAACAAGATGATGTTGTTTAATTCTCTGCATGTCTACTGCAGGATGAATGTCCGCTATAGAGCACAACAAGATTTAGAAAATACATCCACAAGCAAAATAGCAAGTTATTTTCCTGTTCAAGGTTTCCTGAAAATTATAGAGTATCTATGCATTGCAATGGCAATATGTAAGCAAAGCTGAAATCTAAAAAGGGTTGGTTACAGGATCCATGAAAGCATATTTTACACCTGGTGGTAATATTTCATCACAATTGCTGACTAGCTCCTATGTTGCAAATCAGACAGCTATGCCTGCAAGAGCTGGATCTGAGTTAAACTGGCATTTGCAAGCATCTTCATGGAAAATTTTTCAGCAATCTGATAATTTTAAAACTTCCATAAGGAGAAGCCAAGAAAATGGTGCCAGTTAGCAAGTGAGCACAGTAAATTTTTGGGGGTAATTTTCAAACATTTGACATGATTGTATATGCCAGGAGCGGAAGATGCCGTGTGAGGCCTAATCAGCTGACCAGGGGGTGGAGTTGAGGTCATTGGCAGGAGATTTAAACTGCTCCAGGGAGCTCAAGCGACCCGGAGCGGGCAAATAGGGGTGTGGCACTGCATTGAGGTTGCGGCAGTTCGCGTGGGCAGTTCGCGCAGGCAGGGCACAGCCACTGTCCCAGCTTTCTCTGGTGGGTTGTGAGATAGGTGTGTGGATGTGGTTAATTTTTGTTTGTTTGTTTTTGTTTGGTTTTTGTTTGTTTGTTTTGTTTTCTCTGCAAGTCAACTCGACCCAGCAATGGTTTCCAAATGAGCGAAAGCAGTTGCTGCTACTATCGGAAGCAGTGTGCTAACCCAGACAGAACCCCCCAGGAAGGACGCAGCTGTTCAGGTCAGTGGCTGCACAGAGTGTCTGAGCCTGGCGTCAGTACCACAGGACAGTGTGAGAGACGCCCGCGTGAGATGTGAGCAGGTGAATGATTTGCTGTGCCTGGTGGCAGAGCTCAAGGGAGAAATGGAGCGGCTAAGAAGTGTTAGGGAGAGTGAAAGAGAAATAGACTGGTGGAGTCATATCCTTTTGACCCCAAAAGAAGTCCAGCAGAAGATGGTGAAGCCCTGCCCCTCCTGCCATCAGGCAGATGGAGCAATCCAAGTAGGTGGGGTGGAATGGAAACAGGTCCGTGATCAAAGAGGTAAAGGAATCCCCTCCTGACCCCCATCACCTCCCACGGTGCCCTTAAAGAACAGGTATGAGGGCCTGGATCCAGAGAGTCAGGTAGAGGACAGCCAAGAAAAGGATCTGTCTGGAGGGTCTCCCGGTTGCACCCTGTCTACCAGATGGATTACAACCACAGCTATAAAGAAAAAAAGAAGGGTAGTTGTAATAGGCGACTCCCTTCTGAGGGGAACTGAGGACCCTATGTGCCAACCAGACCCATCCCACAGGGAAGTCTGCTGCCTTCCCTGTGCCACGGTGAGGGACATTAGCAGGAGACTCCCTGAGCTAATCCAGCCCTCTGTCCACTGATGGTGGTCCAGGCTGGCAGTGATGACATTAATGACAGAGGTGCCAGGGTAATTAAAAAGGACTTCAAGCAAAAGGAGGGGCAAGGAAGACCTCAATTTTTTGAGGGACATGGGGGGGAACATAGTCACCAAAGATGAGGTAAAGGCTGAAGTACTTAACACCTTCTTTGCCTCAGTTTTCAACAGTAAGACAGGTTGTCCTCAAGACAACTGTCCTCCAGAGCTGGTAGACAGAGTCAGGAAGCCAAATAGCCCCCCTGTAATCCAGGAGGGAACCTGCTGAGCCACTTGGATCCTCACAAGTCTATGGGACCAGATGGGATCCATCCTAGGGTGATGAGGGAGCTGGCAGAAGAGCTCGCCAAGCTGCTCTCCATCATTTACCAACAGTCCTGGCTCACTGGGGAGGTCCCAGACGATTGGAAGTTGGTGAATGTCACACTGATCCACAATAAAGGGCTGGAAGGAGGACTCGGGAAACTACAGGCCTGTCAGCCTGACCTCAGTGCCTGGCAAGTTTATGGAGCAGATCATCCTACGTGCAATCATACAGCACCCACAGGATGGACATGGGATCAGACCCAGCTAGCACAGGTTTAGGAAGGGCAGGTCCTGTCTGACCAACCAAATCTCCTTTTATGATCAGGTGACCCACCTGGTAGATGAGGGGAAGGCTGTGGATGTGTCTACCTGGACTTCAGCAAAGCCTTTGACACAGTCTCCCACAGCACACTCCTGAAAAAGCTGCAGCCCATGGCTTGGACAGGGGCACTCTGTACTGGGTTAGGAACTGGCTGGAGGGCCGGGCCCAGAGAGTGGTGGTGAACGGTGCTGCATCCAGGTGGCAGCTGGTCACTAGTGGTGTCCCCCAGGGATCAGTGTTGGGCCCAGTTCTGTTTAATATCTTTACTGACGATCTGGATGAGATGATTCACTCTACCATTAGTAAATTTGCAGGTGACACCAAGTTGGGGGGTGTGTTGATCTGCTGGAAGGCAGGAGGGCTCTGCAGAGGGATCTGGACAAGCTGGAGAGATGGTCTGATTCCAACAGGATGAGATTCAACAAGGCCGAGAGCTGGGTCCTGCACTTTGGCCACAACAACCCCCTGCAGCGCTACAGGCTGGGCACAGAGTGTCTGGAGAGCAGCCAGGCAGAAAGGGACCTGAGAGTTTGGATTGACAGGAAGCTGAACATGATCCAGCAGTGTGCCCAGGTGGCCAAGAAGGTCAATGGCATCCTGGCCTGGATCAGGAACGGTGTTGGCCAGCAGGACCAGGGAAGTGATTCTTCCCGTGTACTCAGCAGTGGTGAGGCCACACCTGGAGTGCTGTGTCCAGTTCTGGGCCTCTCAGTTCAGGAAGGATATTGAGGTGCTGGAGCAGGTCCAGAGAAGAGCAACGAGGCTGGTGAAGGAACTTTAGCACAAGTCCTATGAGGAGAGGCTGAAGGAGCTGGGGTTATTTAGCCTGGAGAAGAGGAGTCTCAGGGGAGACCTCATCACTCTCTACAACTCCCTGAAAGGAGGTTGTAGCCAGGTGGGCGTCAGTCTCTTGTCCCAAGCAACCAGCAGTAGGACAAGAGGGCATGGTCTTAAGCTGTGCCAGGGGAGGTTTAGGTTGGATATTAGGATGAAGTTTTTTACAGAGAGAGTAATCAGGCATTGGAATGAGCTGTCCAGGGAGGTGGTGGATTCACTGTCCCTGGAGGTTTTTAAGATGAGACTGGATGTGGCACTTAGTGCCATGGTCTAGTAACCACGGTGGTGTTGGATCAAGGATTGGACTTGATGACCTCAGAGGTCTTTTCCAGGCCGGTTGATTCTATAATTCTATGATTTTCAAAGGTTACCTGACAATGTTCGTGCAATCAAATTCAAAATCAAAGTACTCCCAAAATAGGTCTTAGCCTAGGAAGGAGGCAGGGAATACAGCTCAATTACTTAACAGTGCCAGAAAAATGAACTCCTGAGAAATGGCATACTGAAAGAAGAAAAAGGTAATTAATTCTACTGCACTGGCTCAGAAAGAGTTGTTAGTAAGCTTTTCAGAACAGTTTAACACCCACCTAGCAAACTTATGCAAAACTGAAATCTTAAAATCACAACATGCAAGTTCCTCCTGTCCTCTCCTCCTTTTGCCTTCTCTCTGCCACCACACTCCTGGAATAATGCATCATTATGTATATTCAGTCTGCTTCTCCTGATAGATTTAGTATCAGCAATATTTACTTTGTTATCTCCTTCAAACTGATCTAAACTAAAGAGATAAAAAGTATTTTTATCTTGGAAGGGCAGTGTCCACACAGGCAATTATAGCAACACAGCTGTTATGACATAAATGAAGTGCAACAGCTCAACAGCCCATAGCCTTTTTAGCTCATCTCTACAGTATGTAGTAGCAAAAATACATATACACAATGGTCCAAAACAAAAAACCAAAAAAGACAAAAACAGGTGACAAAGGAAATCTCACCAAGTGCACTGCACGCACAGTTCATTACTATTGATTAATAGGAGACGTGGCAATTACAATCCAGTAGTTATCAAAAAGTAATTAGGTGCTAAACTTGCTTAAGCCACAATTCCAAGTGCACTGGTATTCTCCTGCTATGTAAGATACATGCTTAGAGGAAAAAACTGCAGTGCTAAATCTAGAGGAAAACAACAAAAATTTTTGTATTTTCTACCAAATATTACAGAAGTTTTCTCCTTTTTCCCCTCCATTGCAGCTGTCTCAGGAATAATTTGTTAGAACAAGAACTTTGAAAAACTTGAACTCAACTAAAATCTAATGACAACATGTTTTCAATATACAGACCAAAAGTCATTTCTGAGCAGAATACATTGGTTATGGTGAGTAGCAATGAAATGTGATCTAATGGATCAGAAAATAAAATATGGGTATTTTGTTCAAAACACACATAATGGTGTGTACGATGTCTATAATGTATCATGCATTTATGAGGTGTGCATGATGAAGGACACTTCATTCCTGCTGTGGATATGTCAGTTAGGAGGATGTTTCTCACCTTACTGAGAAACAAAAATACCTTCAGTGATACTAATTGGAAGCAGCAGTGCTGGATGATCTGACATGAACAATTTGTTTTACAAGGATACTTGCAGGCTAGTTAACTTATCCATGCAACCACACATCTCCCATCACAAAAATAGATCTTTTTGAGTCCATGAAAGCAAGAAAAATATTTAAGATACATACCATGCATTAGTATATATCTTAAATGTGATGTGAAATGATGTACATATTAATGACAGTGGCCCACTGCACTTATAGAAAATCTAATGATACATAAAAGTAATTCTTAGGTGAAGAAATTATTATGTGTAGACAAAGTAGTAGCTGTACTGTACCATAATCAGTTCCAAATTTAGTTGTAAGATGGGAAAAAGTAGACAATTGAGATATAACATATACTACTCATGTGGTATGACAGTCAACAGACTCCTTTTTTTTTAAATTTCAAAATGTATTATTCTTTTCCTACACCTCTCTATTAGTTCATTTCCTACTGTCATGCATAAAAGAAGCAAGAATAACAACAATTCTCAATACTTACAGAGGTTATTGCTTCCACATTGGCACCGGTAACACAAAGGAACCGGACAACATCAAGAATGCCATTGTTTGCTGACAGATGTAAAGGTGTTCTTCCATACTAACATGGAGAAAGAAGTGTCATTACATTAGTTAAAGAACTTCATTTCAAATTTTATTACTAATAATCAAACATATTATAAAATTATACATCCTGATACACAGCAAAGGTCTTGCAAAACTGCAAGAAAAAGTACTTTTGATTACAGCTTAAGCACAGCTACCTAAAGCGCAATTAAAAACAAAGGATACAATGACTATTTAAAAAATGGGAAACAACTTTATAGCAAAACCCCTCACAACTGTGGAGGAATCCTTTAGAGTTTTTTTGGCTATATTTGAGAATGTCTTTCTAATTCCAGAAAATTTAATTGCATTTTTCTTAATTAAATATGAACCACTTAAACAACACTAATTCTTTAACCTTTAAAACCCTAGGTTCTGTTTCAATCCAAGTATTACTGAAGATTACACATCTGCAGTCTCTCTCTTCCATCCAAAGGAATAAAAAGAATGAATGAAAGAAGGCAGCCTGAAAGGTTATGGGTTTTTTGGTGACAGAGGGAGGGTACTGTAAAGTATTGCTTCCCCAATTTTTTTCTTTTTTTCATTAATTTCTTCACTGACAACAGGTCGTCACAACACCCACTTCTGGTTTTAACTTTTTTCATTTGACAACTGATGATTTTAATTATTGAAACCAAAAGTGACTGCACTGGACAATCCTCAAGTCAAAAGCCTTATTACTCTTTTTAGCTGGCTAATAAACTGCCAGTGCTTTGGAAATAAATAGAAGTGTTAACTAGCAAAGTGTTATTGCCAGAATATGCACTTTTCCAGAAAAAAAAACACAAAGAAGCTACAATACCTGAATCAAACAAATTGTAGATAGCAACATAAAGATTCCTATAAGTAACTTTTAAACTTTGAAGCATACATAAAATTTAAATAGGGCAGAAAAAGACATTCAGACCTAAATATCAAGCCCTAAGCACAACAGCCTGTCAGCAGAGTTCAGTGGCTGACCTCGACCTATTCAAACTAAAGTTTCCTGAAACAGCTTATTTTTCTCTTAAAGATCTCTAGAAGGAAAGCCACAATGTTAAACCTGTAAAGCATCACATTTAGTTAATCCCATACACTGCAGCACAAGCACAACAGAAGCAGCAAACAAGGCACTAGTGTCTCGAAGTTAAGGGGCAGGCAATTAAACATTCTTTTTGGGAAGATTACAACAATTATGGATTGCTTGCCTTTCTAGTTGGCAGTCAGCCACCAATAATCACTGCAATCAATATTTTTAGACTTCCAACATTTAGCAGATTTTTCATAGAAATGTACCAGTCTTCAATTCTGTGTATAAATTACTGTTACATATGAAATCAAGGCCAGCAGCAATGCATTTCATCATCTGTTCTTCAGCATCTAGATGCAATCTGCATAAAGCAAAGCTATACGGCTAGGGAAGAAGGTTGGTATATCCTTCAATGTTAAGAGTTGAGCGGCAAAATATACTGTGATAATTCACCTGGGTTCTTTCTTCATGGATCTTGAATAATTTATTCAACTGAAACATCTTAGGTAAATTTGTGAGGCAAGTATTTTAATGCTTTGCATTTGTCCATTTTAAGAGACAGAAAAATCAAAGGAAAGACCTTTTCATATTAGAGAACTTTAAAAGGTCATCTAATGCAATAGATGAGCTATTAAACAATGTAGTACAGCACCCATATTCCATTTACCTTATTAGTGACATCCAAACTACAATTTGCTTCACAGAGTGCCATCACAATAGGTATGTTCCCATCTTTGCAGGCCACATGCAAGGGAGTGTTGCCATGTCTGTCCTGGAAATCTACAAAACATCCTTGACTGATGAGAGTTTTAACTACTTCTGTTTGACATCTTCTTACAGCAAGATGCAGGGCTATATGGCCATCCTGAAATCACAAGACAGCTTGTAAGTGAAATCTAATAATGCTAAAAATCAAAGTAATTTAGCAAATTGCTAATCAATCTCATGTAACTGGATGCATCACCTTGCCTCAGGAAATACAATGGTTTTTAATTTGAAGGTGGAGGCAGGGAGATGTACAGTATCTGTCAGAACAAATAAACCTTGGGATAAAAGCATATTTCTATTAAGCCACTGGGCTTTGCAGTGGAATGGATGAAATGCAAACACACATTCTGTACTAACAGCTTTCCTAGGAGATAGTGACCAACTGTAACAACCAGATGAATATCGTAAATTCTATTGAAAACTCCAGTGTTTACTGATAGAAGTTAGTGATGCAAAAGTCATGCAATCTGCTTAGTGGTCAGTAATTTTAGAGATAGACAACTGTGTAACAACTTAAAGAGACGATGTAACTGGAAAAAACAATTTAATTGTTTTAGAAGCAAAAAGTTTTTTCTGAACTTACTTTAATAACTATTTAGTTAATGTTGGCAATAAAGGTAGCTAAAAGGACAACCATACCAAAACTATAAGCAATGAAATTCCAAATTTATTTGTTGGGATTACACCATGAAAGACAAATACTTATTCTGAATCAAATGGAATCATATTTTTAAATAGTTTTTATTGGAAATGAGCATGATTTGTCTAATCCGTAGGAATCAAAGGCAACCAGCACATCCAGCTCTTTTAGGTTGATAGTTTGTTGCCAATTACAGAACCCAATGTTCCTACCATTTTTCAAAGAGTGTTACTCATGAAGTGGTAACTGATAAGGAGCTAATGAATCACTGTAGTGGGTTAAGCGTGGCTGGATACCAGGTACCCACTAACTCTCTCACTCTCCCTCTGCAACTGGATAGAGGAGAGAGAAAAAAAAAACAGCTAAGAACTCATGAGTTGAGATAACAGCTGGGAGAGGTCACTTACTGATTACTTTCACAGGCAAAACAGACTCAAAGGGGGGATATTATTTAAATTTATTACTCTCAGGATAAGAGCCAAAGAGTGAGAAATAAAACAGTCTTAAAAACACCTTTCCCCTATCCCTCCTTCCTTCCATGTTCTCCCTCCTCCCCCCCAGCAGTACAGGGGGACGGGAAATGGGGGTTACGGTCAGTTGTTGTTTCTGCCGCTGCTCAGGGAGAGGAGTCCTTCCCCGGCTCCCACGGGGTCCCTCCACGGGACACAGTCCTTGATGGACCTCTCCAACATGAGTCCATCCCATAGGCAACAGTTCTTCCCAAACTGCTGTCCTGTGGGTCACTCCTCCATGGGGTGCAGTCCTTCATGAATGAGCTGCTCCACCGTGGGTCCCCCACAGGGGCCACAAGTCCTACCCGGGCAAAACCTGCTCCAGTGTAGGCTTCCCTCTCCACGGGCTGCAGGTCTCCGGCAGGACCCCGCTCCATCTTGGGCCTCCTACAGGGTCACAGCCTACTTCATGCATCCACCTGCTCCAGCATGGGCTCCTCCATGGGCTGCAGGTGGGTCTCTCCACCCCAATGGTCCTCCATGGGCTGCAGGGGCACAGCTGCTCCACCATGGTCTGCACCACAGGCTGCAGGGGCCTCAGCTCTGGTGCCTGGAGCACCTCCTGCCCCTCCTTCTGCACTGACCTTGGTGTCCACCTTGTTGTTTACATGTTCTCACTCTGCTCTTCGCTGACTGGAATTCTTTCTGCTCAACAACCTTCTGTTCTTGAATATGTTATCACAGAGGAGTTACTATTACTCCTGATTGGCTTGGCCTTGGCCAGTGGCAGGAAACCCGTCCTGGAGCCGGCTGGCATTGGCTCCACAGGACAGGGGAAGCTTCTAGCAGCTTCTGACAGAAGCCACCCCTGTAGCCCCCCCACTGCCAAAACCCAGCTACAGGAACCCACTACAATCTGCAAAAACCCAAGCACAGAAAAATAATCAGTGAACAACCTTAAAGACTATTGCAGCCATCAACAGTCTCTGCGTGAACTGCTGAGAAAGAAAATTCACATCACAGAAACAGTACTGACTGGCAGCACTTGAAGCAATTCCAAGATATGTCTCTGTGACACTTGTGACCTCTGAACGTAACTAACCTTGTCTGTTGCATGAAGGTCAGCCCTGTGTTCTGCCAAGCATTCCACAATATCATGGTAACCCCTAGCAGAGGCTGTCAAGAGTGCAGTCTCCCCTTCTTTGTTTTTAATGTTCACATTGCAACCTGCTTCACAGAGTGCTTTGGCAACACAATAGTAGCCGTGCCAAGCAGCACAATGCAGTGGAGTTTCTTCTTCCTGCCAACATGGAAAATTAAAAAAAACAGAGCTGAACCAAATATGAGGGAGAACAATTCCCAGCTTTAAAATACAGAAAGATGACATGAAAAAAAAGAACAGTCTGCTAAGTAAGCCCTATAAAAAGATGTTGTAATTTCTAATGCTGACACACTCAAAGCAAGAATAACCTCACCTGACATACCAAGTGATTATGATACCTTCCATGTCAGCAAACCTACTTTAAATGTATCCATGCTCCTGAAGCTAACTGTCTTGGTCTCTCACTAGAAAACTGATCCTAATTCACAAGCAACTTCTACATCCTGTGTGTTGAGAGACTAATCCAGTGTTTAAAACAGGTGGATCGCCAAGGAGATGCAAATCCCACTAGACTTGCAGTTTGAGGCAGATCACCCTGCTTACCAGGGTTTTTGCTTGAACCTAGGAAACTTCAAAACATTCACCTTCAATCTCATTGTACATCAGAACAGCTAGGTGGAACACCATTAAGAAACTCAAATGTTTCACAAAAATATGCTAGAAGTAGCCCACTGAAAAGCAGGGAGGACTAAAACCCAACAAAGAAGTAACTGGATCAAATTCTAAGAAGTGGGATCTCCTTTCTGTACCTGGCAAATATCAATAAGGAGACAATTGATGCTGAAAATAGCAGAGGACTTGGACTGTACTCAAGGTTTCTGTAAAAATCTGAGCATAAAGAAATAGACAAAGAGCACGTCCTGTGATTCTTTGGCCTAGGGCTGCTTGAAAAATATAAAGGTAGTCCTAGAGGACTAAGCACCTGGGGAGGCTTAAAATTTGGGTCACAGTTAAATTTGGGTCAAATGGATTTTCTTTTTCTATTAAGCCTCTTCCTTCTTGTTTTTTGACAACAGAGCTTTAAACAAACTCTCCCAAGCCCTCCACTCATTTTCAAAAATGAGCTTGACACTGCAGAAAAATCCCATGGCAGCTAAAACTAAGCAGAAATCAAGGCGAAAACTAATAAAAATCTTCAGCTGAACTGACAGAGCACATACCACTATCCATTCCTTTGCAGTGCTGAGTTTCTCCATCTTTAAGCTTTCATTTTTGAGAGAACTTGTGTTTCATAACAGTAGCAGGTTCTTGCAGGTTTTTTGCATAGTCTTCATCTATTAAGAGCTATCAAAACCTCCATAATTCTGTTGTTTTTTTTCAAATGCTAACATGCCAGAGGCTACAAGGCAAGACTTAAAGTTTTGACCACTCATACAAAGCCTTGTTTGTTGAAAAAACCCAGTGTTCATGACTCACCTTGTCTTGAAAGTTTGGATTGGATCCAATGCTACAGAGAAATTGAACCACATCCACGTGCCCATACCGAGCTGCAACATGGAGAGCGGTCTCCCCAGACTGCAATTACAGAACATGCCAGTGTAATTTCATATGTCACCCCTAGATATACACTGCCTGTACATCGTGTACAACCTGAGTGCCTGTGTGCTGCATGGGATACTCCTCCCTCTCCCACAACTCAGATGTGCATGATACACCACCACCTGACAAGTAGTTATTTCTTCAAAGGCTTTCTTTTTACAGAACCTATTTCCCACGTTATTAGTTCCAAATCACAGCCACAATGGGATTTCTGAGCAATATGAAGAGGAAGCTGTGTGTGCAATTGGTGTTGAAACAGATGTCCTATTTCTATTCATACTATTTCCATATGCACCTCCCACCCCCTGCATATTCAAATGTAAGGAACTGGCCTAGCACACCTTAGTACATCCTGGTGCATTTTGGTCATTACGTCTAATTATTTACAACACTTTTTTGAAATTATATGAAAAAGAAATGGTATTTTTATTAAGAGAGTAATCTCTTTCGTAGTAGCCCTATCAGGACTCAAACACTAATTTTCCTAAAGTACTTTGCCTTGCACTAGTTTCCTCAACAAAGCAAGTGGTTTCACAAGTATAATTGCTTCTGTACTGGAGCTTTGGCTAGTATAAAAACATTGCTATGGTATAAGACTAACAGCCACTAGTTTCTAGGGCAAATGTTGCTCAAATAACACTGCTGAAGACAAGGTAAGTGCTCATCAGTTATAAATTGTTAGGCTTCCTTATACTCAACTTAATAACAGTCAAATTTACTTGTCAGACAAAAGTGATTTTCAATCAAAAGGAATGAAAAAGAGAATCACGATTTCACCCTTATTTCCAATGAGAAATCTAGTCGTCAAGTGAAAATTAATTTAGATTTGTACTTCCCCACCTACCCACCATGTACTCACCATATTTAACATGCACGCTTGGCTAATATTTGTCAGGAAAATAATCAGTACATCCAGCTCCTGTAAAGCTCTGTTATCATAGCCCTCTATGTCAGCTCAGAAAACCACACTCAAAAAGCCAGTCACATTCTTGGAATTATGGCCCAGTTGAAAATCATTCCAACCTCTCTCTTTGCTAAGATAAAGCTATAGAAAAATGCTCTCTGCATGAAAAGGGAGCTATTTTCTTACCTTATCCTTAACATCCAAAGGACATTCATTATCTTTGAGAAATTTCAGCGTTTCTACATGACCATGTCGAGAAGCCCAATAGATTGCATTAGATCCAGCCTGCCAAAAATATTTGATTTCAAAAGTTATTGATGAATTTAGAATCCTAATTCTAGATGTTCAGCTGAGGTACACATGTGCTTAGATGTACACAGATACACTGAAAAGCTATTCAAGCTTATATGAACACATTCACTTCTGAAAAAAATTTCAAATTGGTTCAACAACCCCACATACCGACAGTGACAACAAAAACCTCTATGCAAGGATGATTAACAGGATTACTAACTGTTTGCAAGGATAATCCTCTTCTCCCTTGTTAGGGAGTTTTTTAGAATGAACAGTCATGAGATAAAAACCTTTCCTCTTCTTACTTTGCCATGTACTAGATGGAGAAGCAGATAGTTCTTCAAGTTTGCTTTAAATGAAAACCAGGCTGTTACAGCACATTTTGAAATAAAAGCTTGTTGCAAAGCATATCCTCCATCAAATATGAGTTTTAGTTGTGGTATTCCCCATGGCTAAAGTGTGTATTTATCATTTCATATTAAATAAAGTTCACATTTTTGTTTTAGGGTGATCACTAATTCGACCTGCTTGAGGTAGTTTTGTAAGCATGAACTACATTTTAAGATTAGTGTTCTTTGAATTACTTCATCTTATAAAGTGATCAAAATCAGAGGATATACACTCATAACAAATGACATTACTAAAGATTTGTGTTTATGTTTTTGCTGTGGAAGACAGAAAACAGGATCTACAGCTCAGATTTTTTAATTTCCAATACAACTTGGTCTGAACTACTTGTCTCCTGCTAACTGTACTGAAAACCTTATAAAGAACAGTTGACAAAGCAGAACCCCAACCTTATCTTGAACATCAATACGAGATCCACGCTTTAAAAGCAACTGAAGCATCTGAATGTTTCCACAGCCGGCAGCAATCAGTAGTGGAGGTGTTCCATGCTAACAACAAAATACAAGCAAGAATGATATAATTAATTTTTGAAAGATTAAGGAAAGAGTGGAAGAGAAGGCAGGCATTGAATGTTATCTCTGGATTTCCACTTTCAAATTAAGTCTTCAGGAAATACTGTATGAAAATAATTTATCCCTTTATTAAAAAAAATTATTACACAGCAATTTTCCATATTTTTGAGATGAGTTCACACTAAATGATGTATCACACACTAAATGTATGCTTTTCAAATTAGGAATATTACTGTTAAGCTCTCATTAGACTAGTTTGGCAAGAACATTCCTCTTTGCAATTTCTTTGTACCTACCACACCACCTCAAAGCCACCAGCAACATCTAGGAAAGTTAAATGGGACTGCACCATTAAAACCAAAACCACAGTGATTTCTTAAATGGTTCAAGACCTCATCAGAGTAAAATAACAGACACTTTACTTTTATATTGTTCTTCATAAATATTTCTCAAAATACTTTGTAATGAAGGTCAGTGTAACCATTCAAAAAAAGTGAAAATCAGGGCGGAGATGATTTATCCAAGGTTTAACAGCAGAACAAGCACATGAAATTTGGTCTCTTGGCCTCAGCTCCGAGACTCCCAATAGTACATCAGCAGTGCACTGAAATACCATAGTGGGCAAGCAATTTCTTTACTGAAAATGAACGCTACCATCTAACTTCACGTAAACTTTTTTTGCACTTTGGAACTTCTGTTTCTAGCAACGCTTTGCAAAATCAGTTTTGGCAGTCTGGTTCTGCCATCTTCATTTGCCACAAGAAACAACAACTGCAAAAAAAATCAAAGCTGATATCTGATTTACTAGATTTCTTGATAATAGACTTGAGTAAAACCTTTCAAAGACCTAGGTAAAAAATTCCATTTTGGGCTCCATTTTAATGTAGTTTAAGAAGATTGAACACACAACATGATAGAATTTCTCCTAAAAAAAAGGCAGAATTATTTCCCATCCCCTCATCTTTTCAGTTCAGGTGTTACATTTCTATTTTACAACCATGTTGCTCTATCCAACAGGGTTATAGCTAGTCCCCCACGCACCTCAACAAAGACCCACACTACCTTGTTGGGTTGATTGACATCGTAATTTGTCAGAGATCCCAGAAGGTGCTGCAATCCAGGTACATTGTCATCATTGATGGCATGAATAATAGCTTTCATCACAAAAGAATCTTCCTCATCCTTGCAATTAAACGAGAAAGAAGAAAAATTTTTAGCTTCAAGAAAAAAATCTCTATCTCAACAGTTGCCAAGACGTCTAAAAAAATTAAAACCTAAAATTTTCAAAGTATTTTTTTATAAAAGAGTGCTTCAGCAGCAAGTTGTAATCCTTCATGAAACATATGGCTAACATGTACGTATGTTATTCGAAAACCCACACCAAAAACCCCCACACTTTTTCTAGTACAATTTGCTTCCCTCTTCTTCACATAAATCCTCATTACTCACTGAGATTCCAAATAGGTTCTTTTATTAGGTGTATTCTTTTTTTCCTCCTAGGACTTTCAATAGATGTAATACTTGCATGACAGGAAACTAATTCCATGCATATATGTGAACATTAAAAAAACCAAGAGGTACACAAATACCAAGTGAAGTATCAGGTTTTGTGCCATCCAAGAATACAACACAGGAGAGGTACTTTGGACCAAACTTTCATCTATTCAAATGGATCAGTTAAAAATCTAGAATGTAGATACCTCTGCAGGTATAACTTTATTTTTCTCCTATACACTAAAAGAACTAAAATTCACAGAGCCCATTATTTGGATTGGTCTTACCTCGTCTCTCCTGAGGTTTCAGATTTTTTTAGGACACTTAACATTAGGCTACAATCCTTTTTGCTGGAACACAGGAGTGAAATGCTGATCCAGTGTTAAAAGACATACAGATAGCTGAGGTGGGGGAGAGGGTAGGAAAAGGAGGGCAAAAAGATAGAATAAAGAGCACAGAAGCAGAAAGAGAAGGAAAAGTGGAAATATGAACACCACGTTGCACAGAAGGGACACGGGGAAGATAATATGCATAAAAAGGGCTCTGCAGAATTTTTGAAGTTTGATCCTGTCAATGCACAGAAAAGATGATATTACCCAGATCTAAACATATTGACACACATTCTTTTCTGATTACAGGAAATTTATGAAGCATGTATTAGAACTTGTGGAGTAAGCTAAGAAGAATGCTTTTGGATTTACAAGCATTTGCAATTGCAAAACATACAGCAGTTGCTCTTAACTACTCAACACTAGTAGGCACATGTAATACCAGAAACTGAATACTGGCCAACTTTAAAATTTCCTCCTTAAATAACTGCTTGTTGTGATACTGCTGTCTCATATTCATTGGATTCAGGAGGGACTCGATGATTTTGAGTATTCAGTTTAAAAAAAAAAATGAAATATAAGGAATATTATTTTACTGTACACAATGAGTACAGTAAAATTCAAATGCCACTTTTTCACAATACAGTTGCTACAGTACAAAACATCCTCCTGAATCAAATTTCAAAACCAAGACAGATGAATTTTTGACACTAGTTATCAGCCTCAGCATGGTAATCAATAAGGTAAATTTCAAGGTTTGTGCCATGCAGAAGATCATACTATGGATAAATGACCTCTGTAGCCTTAAAATCGATTTCTTCCTACACATGAGATTAATTAATTATGTACATTTTCAATAGCCCAATATTTCTATTAATTGGAAACTTGTAAATTTCATCTGCAGTAAAACATTCTAAACATATAAGAACACACTTACCAGAGTATCATCACTTCTAGCGACACTCATGTTACTTCTGGACAAAAAAGATCTTGATAATCTTTGGCACAAGGATATTAAGCGCACTGATTGCTTTGTAAAAACAATAAGAAAAAAGCCATATGTAAAAAAATTAAAACAGATACTTGTGATAAGATGCTATTGCAGACATTTTAAAGGACTTAGCAAAACAAACTGAAGTTTGGCTTCAACATCCCCATCTGCTTTGTATATTGCATTTGAAACTTCAAATTCTTTTGGCATTTATAATCCAAACAGAAGCACAAAACAAACAATCCACGCACAAGCATTTGTATGAAGATCATTTACAAAGAAGTTTTCTCCCGTACCACCATGCTCAAACACTTAATTTACTCCAAATGACAGGGGAATGTGCTTCTTCTTTCTTCTTCTCCACTCTTATATGCACTGATGGTTCCCTGGAGCAGGCAATGCTACTGCATTTGTATGTGCAACATTTTGATGCATTATTGAATGACTTACTTTCCATTTTCGTCGTGCTGCAAACTTCTTGAACTTCTCCATATTCACTGCAGAAGCTTTTCTGCTAAGTGCTTGCTGGGTGTCTTTAGGCTACGAGCAAATAAAAAAGCTGTTCTAAAATATCCCATAATTTCTGTATGTAAGACTGTCATTCAGTGATGGTTTCCACTCATATTATAATAGTATCCTAATCATACTATAATAATAAAGTAGTTGTAAACACATAATTTTAGCATCCACAGTATAGTGTGGCATACAGATGGAATTTCTTGAGAAAATGCCCTAAAGGAAACCCAGACCTAAGATTACTCTATACAATACAAAATACAAACATGTTTTTTTCATTTTAAATACAACAAAAAACCACCCATCAGAACATTCAGCTTTGTCCTTCACCTCCCTCTCTGATGGAGGCATTTGATTTCTAAGACAAATCTTGTCTTCTGGGAAGGTTTCCTGGTTGATTTTAAAGGCAGTCAAACTTTGTTACAGTCTCAGTGTAATCACCTGGATGCTGCTGAACATCCCTCACCCAGTAAAAAAAAACCCAAACACATCACACCTACCAGTGCAGCAAGCTCTAAGGCTGCATCCTTTGAACTTTCTCATGGCTGAAACTAACAACCAATGACTAGTGGAGCATATGAAATTTTCCATGTTATGATCCCATATTTGAACGTCATTTTTTAGAGAAATCATGGAAAGGCTTGCGTTGGGATGGACCTTAACGATCATCTAGTTTTAACCACCGTGGAAATATAGGTGAAGATAGTGATGGGAAAGGGGAAAAGAGGATAAGACCAGTGGGGTGTGAGTAGAATGCCTGGAAAGTTAAGATACAAAGCAAAGTAACAGGGTACAAAACAACCCGTCTCTTTGCAGGAGTGTGGGCCTTGGTCCCCGAGAGACAAACCTGGACAATTCCTGCTGCAGTGGTTTAAAATATCATTTCAATATGTTCAATACATTTCAACTATTTAAGATTACCTAAGCAAAAATTCAGCAAAGTGTTTGGCATACTGATGCAGAAATGTCTGCTCTAGGATGTTGTACTGCGAACTGGAGCAGCTGTGACACAGATAAATATTCTGCTAAGTGGTTCTCTAGGAAGTGGAATAGAGTCAAATACCCACTGTGCATCTCCAAGACCTCGGAAATCAATGGCACTGAAGGGGTTTACTAGTCACAATCAGAGTGGGATACGGAATTAAAAAAATTAACTGCCAGGTATTACTATACACATTAAAAAGGATGATAGGTGCCATTTTCTCCGTCTCAGCCCAGTAGCACCACAACAGCTTGCTCCAAACCAAACATTGAAACACTGAAGAAGTGGGCTACCACCACAGAAGAAGTGCTTTCTTCAGTCTAGGGGAAGGACAAAACAGAGATCGCTCTTTTTTCCCCAATCTAAATAAGGGGTTTAGAAGATGAAAAATTAGAGGAATTTGGACTGGATTCAGAGAATGTATCTTTGTCAATGCAATGTCCTCTGAAGGTTAGCTTCTTTGCCTTAGCACGTTTTTAAACTCAGTGGTGGACTACTTCCCTATTGCTAACTTACATAGACCATATATTAATGAAGCCTACATTCTGCAGGTGCTAGATTTCATACAGAGAGCTTTCCAAAACAGTAAGTTATATTAAACAATTATGCCAATCTTCCTTGTTAAGGAACTTGAAAAGTGAATGCATAGTATGAAATGAGGAATGATTAAAAACAGGACAATAGAGAATGAATTACACGCTAACCTTGATCCAAGGATGCAGCAAACTGTCTTGAATAGTCATTCTCTTCCTTTAAGACAATAAAAGACAGAACTGTTCAGATAGTAAAAAATACATACTGCCTTATGTTCATTAAACTAACATCTCAAAATATCATGTAATTTGAAATACTAGATACATATGCTGCAAAAGTGCATACACATATAAAACAACTCACTTTGGATCCTTGACTAGAAGTCTTCGTATGAAATCTTTAGCTAGGGCACTGGTATTACTGAAGAATTCTTCTTCAAATTCATAATTCACAGCAGACACATTTGCTAATGTTTCCTGTTTGGTTTCTCCAAGAAATGGAGATGCACCACTTAGACTGCAAGAAAGGCAGAACATTTCTCTCATTTCATATTGTAGCATTGCTGCTTCAACCCTCTGAGATCAAATAACAGCACAAAGTGAACATTTCTATTTTCCGCTTTAAGGCTGCAAACATGCTTTCAGGAAGATGTGATCTAGCAGAGCAAAAAGCTTTGCTGCAATTTCAAAGAATACTGGTCAAGATAAAGATTTAGGACGGTCACCTATAGATTTGAAGAGTTTCCAATGCTATCTCAATGCTGATCAATGGCAATTCTTTCAATAATTTCACTACAGGCTTTATTATCATACAACTTGAATCAGGATGTGCAATCAAAATGGCTTTACTTGTACAGACACCACCAAAACCCCAGATGACAGAATCAGAATTAAAAAACAACAGCATTTGCAAGAACCACCCATAGATCTTGGTACTTACAGAATATAAGTTATTACACCAATGCTCCTGGATTGAAGGAAAAACAGATAAAAAAAGGATGTGGGAGAGGAGAGAGAAACAGATGGAAAGAGAGAGAGGAGAGAAAAAAAAAGGTTAGAACATAAGAATAACCATGAGAGATTTATTTCAGGTAAGGTCCAATAACTTACCACATATCTGCTTCAAGACCAAGAGGTTCATAATTTACTATTTCAGGAGCTAAAGGAAAAAGCAGGAAGATCAGTACCTTGTCAAAGAACATATCTAGTTCTGACTCTGAGCCTATGTATGTCAGAGGTGATAAGCTAAGATGCTGATAGATGAATACCTTAATGTAAGTCTAAGTTGAAACTGAATGCTCCAAATTGCTTATTTAAATTTCAAAATGTCATGAATTACACACAAATTACATAATCTGTAAATCAGTAAACCAAGCTAAGCCACAAATTCTGCTTCAGAGACTGAGACAAAATAGTTTGAAGAAAAAACAGTTTTCTCACCAACAAACTCTGGTGTTCCGAAGATATTTTTGAATTCATTTCCAAAGTCAATTTTGTGGGCTAAGCCAAAGTCAATAATCTTGATTCGAGGCTTTGGTACATTCCTGTCCAACAACATTATATTTTCAGGCTTTGAGAAGGACGAAGGGGGAAAGAAAGAGAGATTACACATAGGTATCAGTATTTGTCAGCACTGAACACTTCTCTTTACCTCCTTTAGACCCTCAGAAAAATCCTGTCTTTTCCTATTATGATCTAACATATGCTAAATATCAACTACGGTAAAATAGAGTTTCATGTTGATGCTGGAGTGCTATGATTTCCACAGAGCCATGACTTTACTTCTTGTACATACCACAGTTGCAGTTTTCATGTGGACTGACCCTAAGTGAAACACACTGCCTTCAGTAAAGCCCCTCACTACAGCCATTCCAGCAGTGTTGGGAGCTTGCAAGAAACAAAAACCTAGTTACTGGGCTAGGTTTATATTAGTCCCTGAAAGAGTTTTCTTTCACACCACATAAGCAATCAGGCAGGTACATCTTATTGCCTTTGGATCTACCAGGGAAACTTTTGGAGTGGTCTGGCTCCCAGATTTTAAGGCTCAACATACTTTCAAAAAAGGAAAAAGAGCAGGATGTCCTGTCTTTACTACCTTATTTTGAAATATGGACTTTTGATTACTTTACACCAAAGATTTGCAAAACCAGAACAAAAAAGATAAAATGTCAAGATTATCAGCAACATAGCCTGCTTCTACACTGCATCACTTTAACTACCATACAGAACGAGCTACTTAATCTCCATATCCTGTCATGTCCATAAGATGGTGTGCTCTGAAGAGGTCCTGGAGCTACATCCATTCTGTTCACATTGTTAAGGACTTCTGAAGTCATTAAGGACAGCTCTTCTTAATCACTCTTCTTTTACCTCTCTTTCCCAAACACAGCAGCTGATATGTGCAAATGCAATTTTCTTCATTTCCTCCTTGCATTTCTATAGCATACTTTTATTGTTCTGCACATTTCAATTTTTGCTGCCTCTTTTAATTTACAAATTTTTGGTATCCAGTGTAGGGATGACTTGTTTTATTACAAACACCTTGGTAAAAATTCACATTTCACATTTTAAGAAATATATTCCTTATTAGCTTTACAATTCTTTTCTCTTGCCGACTGTCACACAAAGACCAAATATATCACTGAGGTAATGTAGAGAAAATTGGAAAAGGTGTGCTTACCCTGAAATCCATTCCTTTCCCTACCTCACCCCCAAAACACGGCAAACCCTTTCAGAACTACACTGCAATGTAATATCATGACTCCTTTTCCTATTATAGATATAACTGCCAATTTCAGCAGACTTCATGGAAAGTTTAGTTGCCTACCTCTGAAAGAGATCTTACGGAGGAAAAGATTCTGAAACATTAAAAAGCAGTAGCTGAGTTTAGATACTAAAAGCTCTGCTTTCATTACCAAAAGGATGCATTTAACAGCTTTTCTGAAAACAAACATTAAAGCCCCAAAAGGAAAAAACCAGAAAAGGAAATTATCTGCTGTCTTCTCCACAAAAATCTTTGTATTTAACTACGTACATTTTCAATTTAGTGCCTATAAATAATATTCATGTGAACATGTTCACATGAACAGCAAACAAAAAACCCCAAACCCATCAGTTAAAAAAGTCATCCTGTTCAGAATGTTTCATCCAGATCCCATTCTCATTAAAAAAAAATAAATCATAGTTCTCATTTTTATTTCAGGTTTGTTTTCTCAGAATAGTTTAATTTCGTCAGAAGCCTCCATTTCCCCTGAAGAATCTTACATTAAAAACAGACGGGAACTATTTACAGTAACTTCTTTCCAATGGCTGAGCTTTTCTCTGTCTACATAAAAACAAAGCTAGCAAAACACAGCTACGCCCAAGATCTGCATGATGGCTGATTTGTGGCTAGTATGACAAAGGATTTTAACGGATGTTGCTTACAGTTGTTGGAAGTTTTTATCAGCTTAACACACCTTAAGATCAAAGTGGGCGATTTGCAGAGAGTGGAGATACTGAACGCCATTAAGTATCTGTTTGAGAAATTCTGTGGCTTCTTCCTCCGTGAGAGATTCTTTCTCGGCTAAGAAGTCGAAGAGCTCTCCCCCTGCAACCCTTGGAGAGCAGAAGCAGAGTTATTGACAAGCTTGTTTTAACTAATGGGTTCCTTTTAGCATAGCTGTTCTCAAACCAGCCTTGAAAAAGGATCCATATACTTTAAAGGCTGTTAATACCAGAAAAGATGATGAAAATGACTTAATTCCATACCCCAAATAGCTAGTAACTCCCCTTCCTCTCCCTGAAAAGAATACATTAAAAAGAGTTTTATTTTCAGAAAAAAAAAAGTTTAAAAAACACAAACAAACACGGTTGACAGTATTTAAATTAAGTAAACCCCTCCTGTCTGTATCCACATTTAAAAGAATAAAATCAAATGTGAAGTAAGTATACTCAAAACACACTAATGTAGTGGGACATTATCTAGAAAATAAAACATGAATTAGCTCAGATCAGTAAAACATCAGATTTCCACACCCTCATTCAAAAATACAAAATTTAAAGCTTACTTTGAAATAATTACTAGCAGCTGTTCTACTATTCAGTTTCTAAACTCAAAGCATTTAAAATTTTGAAAATAAATTATATTCTTTGAAAATATATTCTATTCTTTGAAGTAGTGTATAGATTCAGTACCTATGTTGTATTTATACTCTAACATTACCACAGCTTTTTACAAGGAAAAGCCTTTAAGACTATTTCCAGCACATGTTCTAGCTGCACAAATAGAAAGAAAAGAGGTAAGAGAGGGTACATAAGCACATCTAGATTTTGCATGTGAGAGAGAGAGAGGAACAAACTGAAGATGACCCTCTTCTCAGCTCAGTCAAGCAGCTGTTGACTCACTCAACAGCATAAGAGATACTGAAGTGATAGAAAACAGGAAGTACAGCTATTCTTAAATAACAGGCAATAACCTTGTTTAAGGACATATAAGGAGATGATTTCCCACTGTGGGAAACTGTTCTCCCCATCTATAAAAGCAGCATTATTCCCTAGAAATGTCTTAGAGACTGCAAAGATGGTCATAATACCCCCTACATTTTGCATTGTATTGATATTAAAACAAATTCAGAAAGTGCACCCTAACTTATATTGCTTTTCTCTAAGGAAAAAATAATTTGTTCACAATTTAAAGCTCTGATTATGAAACATTATAGGATTCACATATGACAACAGCTAAACAGCTGGGGCAGATTTCTGGAAAAGCCTTGGAAACCGCACCAAAAGACTGTATCCAGATTACTTCTCACGTAGACTGCCCACCCAGTTAAACAGCAAAAGTGCCTAAAACAGCTGATGCCTAAAGCCTTCATCAGCCTTCATAGATACAAGAGAAGTACTCAGGACAGGCATTTGCAGCAATGCCAACTCGAAGCACCATGCTGTCCACTCCGCAGTCTCAAACAGACTGTGACAGTGTCACACAGGTATTGACATTTTATGGCTGGTCAGGATTGCTCTTACTCCTGCTGACATTTTAATGCAGTCTGTGAAACTTATTAGTCACCTATGAACATTAGCATTCCCAAGGTTTATATCTTTTCAAGATAGCTAGTAAAAGAAACTTAACTGCATTTATGCAAAATCAGAAGAGCTTCTTCAGCTTCTTCTAATCTGCAATTATTCTGATTTGTGCAATTTCATAGCCTAAAAGTTTGCACAACATTACAAGTTTGATGTACATGCATTTTTACACTTTTCAAAGACATGACATTTGTGAAGTGAATTGCATCAGATCACATACAGCTTTTCTTCAGCACTGCTGAATATCCTTCTGTCTTTGCCACAGGTTAGTTGTTGTGACATTTCTTTAATGATTATATCATAAGCCTTATAATAGCATGAAATAAAATGTTATCTGTATTTCACAGGTAATATAGCTAGTGCTTGCAAATCTTGAAGCTGGGGCCAGGGAAGCTATAAGGCCTGAAATGTTTGTTTGTTTTTTTTTAAACTGGAAGTTCATTAGCAAAAGCAGTAGATTTTTCTGAAATATTGTGTGCTTTTTTAGTTGCCTAAGTACTGTCTCCCTAAGTGACTTGGCAGCCCTTGCTTAATGAGTAGATGAGTGAGGAGGGACTGCCTGTGAGCATTCAAAGCTTTGTTCCAGTACTTCTGGTCTATGGAACTTTGGTGTGCCCCTTCATATTACACATCTTGCCCTTAATGTCTCAGTTGAGATTCTATGCAGGCTGACCTCAGAGAGTGGGCTATTGTGAATTCTCCTGTTAGTAACTCCTGAATTGGGGTGGGGGGCAAGTTCAGTAACCCGTGTTCTCCCTCTGGCAAGTACAGTGCACTTCTAGCTGTGCCTGCTGCTTACTTTACTGGTAGGGACATAAGGCATAAGAGAAAAGGGTTTCTATAGCAATGATGACTAAAATGTTAAACTAGCATGCATAAGCAGCTTCACTTGGAAGCTCAGAAAAGCTTGGCTTCCCCAAAAGGTCCCTCTGCTCCAGGCAACCTCCAGGCAACCTCCCTTTCTCACCATGTAGGGGCTGCGACCCACATCCCCATGGGAGCTCAGTAATGGTGGTTGTGTTTCTTAGCTTGCTCTTCGCACTCTTCAGGAGACTGCTTATTCCCTATCCTTTTGCTGACTCTGGTAGGTCTGATATTAAGCTGTGCTATCACAGGTATACAGAAAACCATACTATCACTGCAAGGCAATTACTTCAAGCGAGTCACGGAGTGTTAATAAAGGTCCACACTCCACATATGTTACAAGTTAAACTTCCAGAATTAATTCACAGAATTACAGTGTTCTCAGATATATCAACAGAGTCCGGTTTTAGAGATTTCCTAATCAGATTATATATGCAGAATAACTAAATGATCTTGACTGGATTTCCAGATATTGCAGATCAAGAAATGGGTTATAAGAAGCCAGTAAAAACACTGGCTATGTAAGTTATTGCAGTCTTCACAAACCTCCTAAAATGCTGTTGGGTTTTCCAGTCTAGTTCTGTGCCTTAGCCAGGTCAACACGGTCCCACAATATATAAACTCTGCACATTTTATTAACTCATAGTCACCTTCAGAAGAGGAGTCAGAAGCCAAGCAGAGAGTCCCATTCCACCACTGTACTTGTGTATATCCCATCTCACACACAGAAGCTGTGTTAATCTAAAGAAGGTGGTAGAGACAACAGCCCCTTTCACGGATCTTTTTGAATGTCATCTTCTTCAAGAAGTACACTGTTTCCACCTCCATTACAACGGAGTTTTATTTCTAAGTTAGCTTTGGGGTTGCAGGTGCACAAACACCTTGCTGAAATCTGACTGAAACCAGACCAACCCACAAGTTTTCTGAGCCACAGCAACTTGTTCCCAGCCTGCCCCTGGGGCTCTACAGAGGGGCACACGCAGCCAGCATCTTAAAGACTGTTGCCCCAACCTCTGGCTGGATAAAGATGGCTTCCTGAAGGGAGTAGAGGCAAGAGGTTCACCAAGCACTACGGCTTTGTCCTGTAGAGCACTTTGGAGTATCTGTACCTGGTATCCTCTGAAAGCACAGAGCTCCTTGCTGTTCAGTTTCTCTGTCTGCTGGTAGGAATTACCAAACAGTTTCCCAGTCTCTTCTTCTATGCCCTAAAGTGATGGACAACAACCTATACCCCTTCAGATTAACACAGTAGCTTAATTGCAAGTCAAGTCACAGCTGAATTCCTTTATGGCTGTATCTGTTCACCTTCACGTACTGTTTTCCTTTAAAGTGTTACTTTTTAAATGTTCCTGTATAAAACCTTTCTGTTTACATTTAAATTAAGTAATAGTTTTGCAGTCAGATTGTTCAAATATCTTGCTCAATAAAATATGAATTTGTGCTTTATGACAGCCACATCTTAATCCTAAAGGACGTAACATTATTGATCATGTTATAACAGATAAAGTCATAAGGGCTGAGTAAATCTATTTTCATGTTTATAACATGACTACCTCTTATATTGTTTTCAAGTAGCAGAGCACGTGTTTTTAGAAATATTTTGTATAAACATTTTCACTAAGAGCAAAGCTGGTATGTGTTGTTTCACTTGTACTTCTAGGCAGAAGTGCTAGTTTCATTTCCTGAAATGAGACAAGTAAATTAAAACTTTCGGTCAACTACATTCTTTTTTATAAAATGCAATAGTGGTAAAAGCATTTCCCAGCCTTCCCAAAAGGAAGGCTGACAGATGTGATTGCAACTTAAATATCTCCCTCTGGAAAGAAAATACATCACACCTGTGGAAAAAGGATTTCTGGATAGTGCTTTTGCAAGCTGCCAGGCTTTCTTAACTATGAAACAGAACTGATCACCAGATCTCAGAGGAAGTCATTATGGAAACCTGCTCAGGGAACTTAGAAACAATTAACCTTCAAACTTAGCATGGTCACCTCGTAATGACTCAGTCATATGCTATGATCACATTGCTTTAATGTAATAGCATCTTAATTATAATTAATGATTATCTAAGGATTTCTAATGAGTTTAAAAATCCACAAACAAGCCCCAAAATCTAGGCCCAAACCCCTTGAAGAAACATTTATCTTACTTAGATTTCAAAACAACATAAACGAAGTTGAAGAATTCCATCAGTTTTTTTCCATTTTTAAAGCAGATTCAATTTGATAAATTATCCAAATTCTTCTCTAGTCCAAGCATTTCTTCTGTCAAAGAAACGTTTTCCCCATAGATTCTGTGATCAAATGTGTCTTGTATGACACCTTGTATTATTTTGAAATGGAAATTGTCAGTCCAAGACTAGACTCATATATTACTATTTCTGTCTTATGTAAGGATAAGGGGTTTTACATGCACTTCATTTCACTTTATGAATTGTGAAGTTATCAACCCACTCCTCAGAAGCACAAAGTGTACCAACTGTTTTGAAAGAGCAGAATAAGGGCTGCTAGCTCATTACATTACCTACCGGCTGAACAACACTGCACTTCAATTTTTCTTTATCCAGGTTCCAGAAAAAGGAAGGCAATGAAGGCATTTTACAGCATCACTACACCTTGTAATTTTCATTTGTCCAGCTTCTATTAGAGACACCAACTGTCATTAAATCCTCTCTTTAGTGGGCCTATATTCTTCAATTATAGTGCATAAGAAACATGGCAAGCCAGAACATAGGCACCAAAACCCGGACTATGATTTAAGCAGTTAAATCCCACTAAGGGGGAGACTGAACGCTCCAGTAAATATTTCCTGCACCAAACACCACTGGTATTTAGGTTTCCATCATTGAAGTTCCTTTAGTATCCTTAATCTGGATAAAGCACATGGTTACTGAGCCCTTGGCCCAGCAGAGTGCCTTAGTATTTTCATGCCATCTACAACATTCAAATTTAATGTATGAAGAGCCTTTTGCTCAGGGACTGCAGAGTACAGAAACCAATTCTCCCCTCAAGATGTGCTCAGTGTGTGGCAGAGTCATACCAGCTCTAGTGTCTTTCTTTTCAGCCCTGTCAAGCCTTTGTTCTTATCTTTCTACACATCCCCCGTGCATCTGTCTGTGGGCCTGGAATTAGGATTTTGAAATCTAATGGTGGCACAAGATCTACAGATTAGTGTCACAGAGTTTGCTAATCTGCTGATACATCCCAGAAAGCACCAAATATTTAATCCCCCTCTCAAATTTCAGTGCAAAGCTACTCGAAAACAACTGTCTTATTTACTTACAGGTAAAATTAACAAAAATCTCAGAGCTATTTCTATCAAAAGACAACTGAAAATTAAAGAAACACTGTGAAGATTTCAAGCTTCTATGGAAAACAAGCTATTACTGTGTTCCAGAGTAAAAGTGTATCAGGTTAAATTAATACCCCAATAAGATAGAAGAGGAATTCAGAGTTCATCATTATTTGCTTTTATTTACTCTTCAATGAGAAATTCATGATTTTGTCATAATTTTTATACAGGGATCTATCATTGTCTCCTTGCACTGTTCTGTTTTGGCTAATACTATGAAGGTACCAATGAAGTGGAAACACTTTCTGAGAGACTGGGATGCACAGGACTAAGTTTTATAGAAAGTTTTTAATAAAGCATAAATCCCAGTATTTAAAGCACAATCACTTGTATGTTAATGTTATTCCTCTCTTTCTGAGCTAATGCTTTCAAAGCTTTCTATTTTTTTTTTAATTTTAAAAACAGATACTAATCACTCAGAACCATGCTACAAGAGCTAATCACCTTAAATTAAGATTTCAAATTCAGAAACGAAGGTATGTTTTTTGCAGAAAAAAATATGAATACCTAACTCCATCCATAGCTTCCAAGTAAAAGGAGTCAGCTATTGCTATCAAGCCATTTTAAAAGGTGAGAACACCTGTATTGCTTTTGCACATTCTTAGGAATTACTATATAATTTAGGATGAAAGCATTTTTTCTTTGTGTTGCACCAAGAATCTATAACGAAGGTTCTACAAAGCACCAACAATTAAGTATATTTTGCAGATCTGCAGTCTAAATAAAGACATAATAAAGTGCAAGGGAACGCAAAATTGAAGAGAGAAATTATGCATCCAAGGCCGGCAAAAGAGGAACGAAGTAGGTGCAAAACATGCTTAAGGAAAGAAAATAATTATCACTGTGCAGAGATATCTGTGTTTTCTAGTCTGCGAATACTGATAAAATGATGGTTTCACTAGAAATAGCTTAGTATTGCTAACATATAACAGACACTAATTGCTGCAGCCAGATAGAAAAAAGTACTACTAATTCATTTATTTGTGTGACAAAACAAAAAAAAAGAAAACTATTAAGGTTTTAAGTTAGATGACGAAAAGACAGTGTCTTCCAGTTTGTATGTAATATGTATAACATTCCTTTCAAGATGATGAAATAGTCCACTGAGTGGGAATTTCAAAGGTTATTTCTAAATCACAGAAGGAGACACCTGTTACTAAGACCCAGAATTGTGAAAACATTCCTGACTACTCCAAATACACTGAAAGACTGCAGTAAAGCAAGGCTTTTGAAGGATCTCTCATCCTTGTTTGTGACTGCTAAATATTTTAAGGAAGGATTCGATTTTAAAAGTTTCAGGAATTAAATGGTCCACAGAATTTGTTTTTCAGTTTCCTAACATAAGGTAGTTGAAAGAAAAACCTTCAAACACCTATGTGGATATAGGTATACATATTTTGATATGTAGCTCTGCTTTGCATTCAGTGTTGTGAGGACCTACCTTGCCACTGCAATAATTAACTAACTGCCCACATACTTCTGCATGTAAATCGTGACCTTGAATACAATCATAGAATAGCCTGGGTTGGAAGGGACCTTAAAGATCATCTAGTTCCAAACTCCCTGCCACGGGCAGGAACACCTTCCACCAGACCAGGTTGCTCAAAGCCCCATCCAGCTTGGCACTGAACACTTTCAGGGATGGGGAATCCACAGCTTCTATGGCAACCTGTTCCAGTGCCTCACCGTCCTCAATGTAAAGTATTTCTTCCTATTATCCAATCTGAATCTACCCTCTTTCACTTTGAAGCCATTCCCCCTTGTCCAGTCAGTTGCTCACCTCTGAGAAACAGCTGACTAATAAGGCAGAAAAACGTTTAGAAGGCTGTTTGCAATACAGCAAACCTCTTGCTAAAGTAGGAAATTAAAATCAATAGTGAACAGCCCACAGACCCTGTTGCCCTGGGACTGTGCATGTTGACATCTGGCAACAAAAGGGCAGTTGCAGTGGCTCAGTTATACAAAATGGTGTCTTTATGTGGTATACTGGCTCAATATTGTAGTGAGAAAGGAACACAATTCCCAGGAAATATACAATGTTCTAATTAGAAGGGGAAATGGATACCTAGGATGGATTCTGAGAATGCCAAAACAGGTTATTCAATGAGCTTTCAGCTTTATTTCTGTTTGTACAAAATTCTTCCATAAGAACAAAGACTGTCAAGAGGGTAGATTCCTAAGCAAAATATAAATTTAGAACGTTAGAGAAAAGGGATTACACATTTAAGTGTCTAAACCTGAGATTAGAATGACAGTCTTGTCTGTTCAATAGCTTTACATAATATCACAGTCATTTTGAGAGATACAAAACTTTGTAGCAATTAGTATATTCAGTTTACAAAGGGCTTGCTAACCTCATCTTTACCTCTTCAACCGTCTAAACAAATAAATGCATTACCTTTGTGAAATCCAAAATAGCACTTCTTCAACTTGAAAGACTCATAAAGCAGTTTGGAAAAGCGGAAAAAAAAATCTCCAACTGAAACAATACAGGGATTGTGAACTAGGCAAAATAATTAGCTAAATTTTAATGTAAATAGTTTGCTGAGCTTCATGCCATCAAGCTTATGAAATACTAACACAGGTTGTCAGAAGCAATATCTTCTTCTATTTAATAGACAGTAGTGGGTATACACTGACACCTTGGCAACCTTGCTGCCAAAAGAGCTCCTATTCCATGTACAAAGTGGGGAGGGTGGAACAGTCCCATTACTCCTACTACTGTCCCCAATTACCAATATTCGTCATAGCTTTCAAGTACAGACACTGGCCTGATCTCATCTGGACAGATTACAGAGCAAAAAGCGATGCAGAACAATACACTGACAAAAAGGTTATAGAGTAAAAGAATGAGAGAGTCAGTATCAACTGGGGGGGAGGAAGAAGCATCACATTAATTTTGCTGTGTATGCACAACACACTTAAAAGAGTTCTAAACAAATACCAAAAGTAGCAAGAATATAAAGAATTTCTACTTTATACAGGATAATTTAGCTTTTAAAAAAATACTTTAAAGTATTCAGATGTGACAAACTAATGGAAGTGCATATTTCTGGAACTAGAAAAACCAATCCAGATAAGTATTACAACAAACCATCATGTGCTGAACTAGAAGTGTAAAAATATGTTTATATAAACATAAAAAAGCAGTATCATGGATGTATATACCATAGAAAAGAAGAATGTATCAGTTTTCTTTTAAAATCTATACTGCAAATCTACACATGCTACTGAAAGTACACAACACTGAAGTATCTTTATGAGGTAAGTAGAAATACCATTTACCAAAGCTAATAAACAGGAAAACATAACCTACATAAGAAAAAAACACATGAACAAGGAAAAGACACAAGTTCTGCCCTGTTCTGCCAAGTTCTGACACTGGTACCAAATATTTTGCTTGCATGAAATACTTACTCTCAAGCATATTTAACTGATACAGAGCAAGTATGGCAATAATACAGTGTCAGGCATTCAACCTATGTAAAGACATGCACACGCCACCAGCAGGCATTTGCAAATTCTTAAAGGTGAATAATACTTGGGTCTACACTTGCAGTCTATGAGGAACTGGAAGCCATTCTTGAAAAAATGCAGAAATAGTCCCTCCTGACATATTTATCTCAATCTAGCAATGACATTGAATGAAAAATCGGGAACTAAGACAATATGAAACAATGTGAAAGTGCAGTTCACATTTCAACATGACAGAACTGGAAAAATTCTGTTCCGTTTGATGTGGGTTAAAAAAAGAGAAAAAACATTCACTGAGGCCACTTTACACCAACATGAAAACACAGCAAAATTTGCAAAACTACCTCCACTAAGAATCTCTATTTCCTTCTGGTCTTATCTTCAAATTACTTTATTTAGTTCCAGGGTATTCTTCTGGATCCGTAACATCAACAATGATTAAAGTAACAAGCATAGAAAAATCCTAAATACACAGTTGTTTTTTTTTTAAACCTTGTAGTGCATTTAGAGTGAAAAATACTTGCAGAAATCAGGAGGCTACAACACTGACGTAGAAATAAAGAATTCTAAGGCTATTACCTATCTTCTTGTGGGACGATAAGGAACTTCATTAAATCACTCAATTTTCAAAGTATCTGTTTTTAAAAAAAAACAAAGAAACAAATATTCTGCTATGCCTCCACAGGTCTCTAGAGCTACTTACAGTTCCAGAATAAGAATGACATCTGTTTTGTTCTCATAAACATCATGAAGCGTAATCACATTAGGATGTCGAATCTCTTTTAGTATGCCAACTTCTCGCTCAATATCTTCCCGGCTTACTCCACGCCGGCTGGATTTTGTTCTCCTTTTTTTGATGAATTTAGCTGCAAACTGCTGACCAGTACTTTTCTCGCGGCATTTTTTCACTACAGCAAACTGCCCACTAAAATAAAAAAAAAATTAAAAAATGGATATTTGGTTAAAGAAAATTTAGAGTTAAGAGCAGCCTCTGTTTACTGTGGTGGGAAAAACTAGCTGTTAACTCTCCTTGACTAAAGTATATTACTGCTTTTTATGCTATCTAGAGTAATACTTAAAAAAAAATCTTAGAAGAGGAAGAAAAGGTAAGTTAAGATATGGCTTTTATATCACACAAATGTACACATTTCAGCATGTCTATAAGTAAAAGATAACATCTATGAGCATCATTGGATTTTTGACGAATACTTGCAGTGGGAATTACTGGGCAAAAGAATGTTTTCTGGATTTCTCCTTCCATATGCATGTTGAAGATTTTTTTTATGTGTGTTCTGCAAGTGAGACAGTTCTTAGTTTCTTACAATTTTACTTTCTTACAATTTTACTTTCTTACAATATGATCCGTCAATATTCACTTTATCCTCAAGTTTGTTTTTTAAAAAGTTTTTGATACAACACTGCATTTCATGACACTGCTTTGGTTTTTAGTTTCAAAAGCACTGACTAAATACAGTAATATCAATAATTACAGTTATTGTACCATCTTGTTAAGGATAATGACTTTGAAGATAAGAAAAATACCAAGTATTTTGCTGAGAAGCAAAAACCCATGTTTCTGTTACAAACCAGAAGAAACTCAAAGTAGCTTCTAACTCCAGTATGTTATCATTGATGTATAAGCCTGCTGTTGCTAGATGTACACACTGATTTAGATCAGAAATCTCCAGGAATCTAATGTTGAACTAAATCCAGACCAGGATTTCTAATACTGCTGAGTTTCCCTCTTATGTTTCCCTAATCTCTTGCTGAAGATTCTCTAGAAATTCTGTTCTTGTTTTTTATACCATATGAAGAAATGGTAGAATAACTGAATTATAATAATGAGAAAATTTTCTTAAGTTAGCCTACCCTGTTAACTGAGGAAGTGCTGTTCTCTAAAGCAGACTTAGAGCAGCAATTAAGTCAAAGCTGACCCTAGTAGGCTTGACTACCTGAACAGCTGTATAACACTTAGGCATGTATAATTGCACCCAGTACCCGGAAGAGGAGCTAACCTGTATTAGTGGTTAACTAATTACAGTTGACAGAGAGATCTCTAGGAAGATACATCACCCACAAAATGGCATCACATAACGACAACGTGCCAAGTGGGAATCACTCAAAGCTACACATTTCATGACATCATTTCTATGCCAACCCCTATGAATTCCTAGAAAGGGATTGTAGAGTAGCCACTACCAGTTGAGAAATCTCTGAATGCAGCCATGGGTAGTGAGAGAAGTAAACTCAAAGAGAAGCAGTCAACAGTCTTAAGACGAGGTTTGGTTTTATTTAAATGTTACCATCACCATTCAAGTTTCATTATTTATTATTTAATGAAATCAGTTCATGAACCTGAGATGACGTTATGTTGCAAAACAAAAATCCTTGCATTAAATTCCACCCCCCAGCAATTCTGCACAAAGTTGTCAAGGGTCAGATTTACCACATGGGGATCCACACATTATTGCAAACCGCAGTGGACAGGGCATGCTTTAGACCACATCATATCCTCTTCTCTATCACATGTAGGCTGGAAGACCTGCTTCACTTGCCCAGACTTGGTCTGCTAGTGTTATTAGAGATGCTCTTAGATACCTAAGACATTCATATTTGACTGGCAGAGAAGGCATAGATCTCTGGAATATCTGTGTCATCCTGAATTGGCAGCAGAGAGCTAGACAAGATTAAGGTACATCAGCCTTCTCTGCTTGATTAAATTCAACTTCACAAAAAATCTTCCTGCAACAGCGCGTCTGAGTTTGATCTCCAAGGTCTGAGCAATTATGCACTGTGGGATAACCAGTCAGAATAGAGGTATTTGCACTGCTGCTTAGAAGTGAAAACACAGTCTTTCTGGCCTTTGCTTACTGTGAGAAAGCAGTGGTTCTCTCACACTCTTCCCCACAGCATGCACACCTCCAGAGAGATATAAAGCTTTATTTAAAAAGCAGCCAGCTCTTCAGGAAGTTCACAGTTTCAGAGAAACAACAAAGCTGAGCAGTAAACAGACGTAGGCATCGTTACAACTCTGAACAGGTAATGAAGCTCATGGACCACAAGGAAGAAAAAAGCTGCTGTTTGTCTTTTGGCCATCTGACTGGCTTTCAGCCTAGAAGTCTAAACTGCCTGACAGAGGAAGAAAAATGTTTCTACTCATTGATAGGCTTGAATGCTGAGTGGCTAATTACCTTCTTATCAATGCTTATCCTGTAAGTTTAGCAAAACCCACTGTTTCATTATGAAAAACCAACCAAAAAAAAACCCCCACCAACCCAAAAAGAATCAAAAAATCCCAACATAAAACCAAAAACCTCCCTGCACCTAAAAAAAACAAAATCCCCACAATGCAAATTAAATAAATTCAGCAACCACAAACTCCAAAATAGTAAACCCAAAATTACTTCTAACAATAGCTCTGGAGTAAAAAAGTAAAAAGGTAACTCTGAACTACACAAACATACAAAATATTTTGATATCCAAGAAGATTTAATTATAAAAGTTGGTGGGGATTAAGAGTTGTCTGTGTTTCATTGACATGATGATTTTTCCATAGTATTACTCATATTTGAATTACATCATTCCCCAAAGCCACTTCATGCTTACAAAGCCTTTAAGGCTTAGGTTGTTTAATCTTATTTTGGCAATGGGTCAACTATGATGTTACAGCACGAGGCTGACCTACTGAAACAAAGGGGACCACATAAGACAAGCAAATCTCTTTCCTCTTCTGAGCTATGTAATTTATTTTTTCAGTCTTTTACTTTTTTCCTCTATCCACAACAACATGTTGGAAGGATGTCCTGATTTATCACAATTCAATACAGAAGTATTATCAGAGGACCAATATATTGTTTAAAAGCACATGACTTTATAGATTGGTCTCATCCACCATTTATAGGATATGAGGCTCCAAAAACCCTTGCTATTGCTCAAGACTGTAAGAAAGTTATCAGCTAACAACTATCTAGAGTAAGTGCCAGTTATACACCAAATAACCTTCTTATTGTTGTTGTTGTGGTATTCAGCACACAACTGCACAATTAGTTGTTTGTTATTAAATGCTGTACACGCAGATCACACTTAAGCTGCAATCAAAGAGGCTATTTCATGCCTAGGATCCCTAACTCTCTTTTACAACTCTCTCTAAACTCCTGTTTTAAAAGCAGAGGGGATGTGTAAATCAAAGGTATTTACTGGGCTTTCCCCTGTAGAACTGCAGTGACAAGCTGTTATAAGTCAGCTCTGTATAGTCTAACACTCATCGAATATCCAGTAACATCCTCCCACAGATCCTACAGTTTCAGATTCAGCATTCATTCATACAGTGTCTTCAAAGCCAGAAAAGCCCTTTAGTTTTTTAAGTTCCTTTTAAGTAGGTCTGATTTAATGTAAAAAAAAAGACTGCCGTTTTATAGAAGACAATTACCCCAGCCCCCCCCACCTCCCCCCCCGAAGTAAATTACAAATTCACATTTAATAAAATATCTGATATAATTTTTTTCCCACACGGCAGAATCAGGTTAAACAGCAAAGCAGGATGACAGTTTGATATGAGAACAAATACTTCTGTTAACAGTAATTTGTTTTGTGATCTTGTAATTCTTGCTCAACTAGCATTTAATTACTATCCTAAACCAACTCTTTTTAGGACACTAGGCATATCTCCACATCCACATTCAGACCTGCTTCAGAACAAGTACTAACCCATTACCTAATCATGACAATTCTGCATCCCCTTTATACCATAAGATGACACACACTGCCCTTTACAATACATATATGTATATGCAGAAGTTATGCAGTTAGGGGATGGAAGCACCAATAAAGCAATGTCAACCTTCATTGGTCCTGGCTTAGTGGTATCACAAAACAACTACTCATTAGCATGAATTAAGGAGAGTTTTAAATAAGGAAAGTTGTTTCAGAATCAAAAGGAAAACACAAAAAAGTCCTTTCATTTTTTCCTCAAGGTTGATCACAGTGATTAGGGTGGCAGACCTGTATTCCTTCCCAATCCCAGCTATCTGCACCAGCTCTTCCCAGCTAGTTCTTCTGTGAGGAGTGAAACTGTTGCCCCAAGAACTCTCTGAACAAGGTCCAAGTTGGACAAAGAGGTGCTCAAATAACCCCCAAGGACAAATTTTCTAGTATTTATTGCCACAATAGGTCAAGAATGGCATAAATTTCCACGCCATCTTTTAAGGACCGGATTCCAAAGTTTAATGGAAGCAGGAAATAGGAATAAAGAAAAGTCATTATGTTGCTATCAGAGTAGTACGATGTCTTGGTATGTTTCTGACACCTTTTTTTTTTCTATTTTAAAAATATGGTATTCAGTACACAACTCTGAAAATACAGATCCAACTGCTTTCACTATTTGTTCTACTACTTTCCTTTTTAAAATTACACTAATCCAACAGAAAGAGATTTACATAATACTATTAGAATAGCTTGTGAAAGAAATTGCAACTCAAGAGTGATTTGTTTTCTCCAATAGAACACTTACTAGCATATCGCGGACACTTCTGTCTTTCCTCAGAGATCTGCTGCAGGGAAGGCCAACCAAGCAGGGGATTTCCAGCCCCAGCAGCATCCTAACCTTAGCCAGCTCCACAGTCCCCACTGCTATCCATGAACCAGTGTCTGCCACCAAGGGCATCTGAGCCACTGCTGCTCATAAGGTTAACTTTCACAAAACTTGCTGGTGAGGCAGCAGTATCCAAGTCTTTTCCTAAGAAAACGTGAAGAGTCACAGCTACATTAAGTCACTCTCTTCCTTCTAAACCTTCTAAAATAACAACTTCAGTTCAGCTGCAAAGCCAAACTAGAGACAAACTTTTTGCCCTCCTTCCTCTATCTTTATGGTCTTGCAAAAGTGGGGTAAGTCTTGGTTAACAGGCTAATAGAGCACTCCATGCAATGAAACTGGGAAGCAATTGTATTTCATGTAGAACACACTCAAAAGAGAACCTGTTTCATGGAATAGCAGCTTTATTGCTAGCTACCAGGATTATGCCCGCAAGAAAAAACCCTCATTTGTCTTAACAGATAAAGAAACCTAAAGCAAGGTATCTTGTCAGGTAGTTTCTCTAAGTGTGCATGCACATCTCTTCCCACAGAGGACATGTTAGGGAACACAAGGGCCCTTTTCCCAAATCAGATTTTTAATTGTGCAGCCAACTTAACAGTACAGGCAGATAGCAAATGAATGCAGGACCAACTGATAAGCTCCTACCATATTTGTTTAGGCTCTGAAAGTTGGAAAGTCGGAGTACAGTGCTCACCATTTTTGTGCTCCTCCCTTGCCCTGCAGTGTTTAATTCTCTAGCACAGAAATTGAGAGAATGCCAGAAGAATTTTTTAGCTGCCAGCCCTCCAAATACTGGAGAGCTTTGGAAAGAAATGGCAAAGAACATGAACATTAGAACATCACAGCTGTATCTGAAAGATACGTGGATGCTGAACAGATGATTAGTTTATTTATATACATATTTTTCTTTTTTTAACAGCTCCAGAAAACCAGTTTTCAATGTCAGTAACAAGTTTACATATTCAGTGCTGACACAGACATACAACTTTCACTTGCTCATGCAACTGTCTGCTTTGTGTTCATGATGGAGAAATGCATTTTCACAGTCCACAGTGAGTGCAAGTGGCAGCACTCAAAGTACTTGGCCCCTTGGTAACATGAAGGAACAGCATGGATATTCCTGGTAGAAGAAAGAGCTGCAAGCACCTGAAGCTTATAAATCACCATAAGCTTGTTTCAGCTGCACATAAAATCTTGTAACAGGAAGGGGCATGGTGGCCATAGCATAGCAATACTTAGTAACTTTGGGAGACACATGAAAAATGCAATCCTAAAGAAAAAAAGGCAAAAGAGGAGTCAAACATGATACAGCATTTGAGCTAAAGAGAAAATAGTCCTCAAATTATATATGAGTGACTAAGCAGGAGAATAAGCCAGCTGAAATCTGATGGTGTACCACAGAGGAATTGTCTTTTTTCAAGTACTACTACAACAGAAAAGCAAACATGAGGGCTCAACTAAATTTGACTAGGAAACTATAAAAAGTAGTGCTGCAACTACAAAGGTAGGAGAGCAACACGTGTTAGGCAATTGTGCAGCACATTTCCAACATGTGTAAGTCAAAATGAAGCTGCAATTTACTCAGTAAAATGCATGCTGATACACTTCCCTTAGAAATATCTTGGAAAAGCAACAAAGATAAAAAGAACAAGGACAGCAAGGAAGGGGAAGCAAAGGGGAAAATCAGACAGATTTATAAAGCAAATAGATGTACTTACAGCTGGTATTTCCCAATTTCTGAGTTCCCTGTTATGCAGAGATATGTTTATACACTTATAAACTCCACATCTTTTAAATTCCCTTTCCTAATTTCTAACTTACAATATCTTTTGTTGTCTAATTACCAAGTTCCCAAAGTACCCCGATTCCACTACAGTGACTCAGTGTATGTGATCATAAAGGTTTGTTTATCCTTCAGTATAAATACATCAAATATTTAAAGTTATTTTACCAAAATATCCGAAGTATAAAAAAATACCTCTTCCTTTATATAATATTTCAAGCAAAAAAAACCCCAACTTTCAAAATAAATTCTATTATTACCATATAAAATATTTCCAGTTAGAAAAAACATTGCATTACCAAATACCCTTTCTGTCTCCGTAGATCAACTGAAACTTCTACTGCCCTACCTACTGAAATACAGTTTGAACAGTGTAACTGTAAACTTATTAAATTAATAGAAGCACTCTGATACAATACTCTGATACAAGACGACAACAGGAAGCAGTCAGAATCTGACGTTTCAAACAGTGTAAAAAGCAGGTGGTCTACGTTATCTTTTCAAGCATATTTACAGACTAAACTACCTACCATAACTTCGTATAACTGAAGTCAGGTTGCAGGATGGACCAGAACGTAAAGAATTACACTGTTGTGGTTTAACCCCAGATGGCAATCAAGTAGCATGCAGCCCCTGCCTCACTCACTTCTCAGCCCCTCCATGATGAGATGGGGAGGAGAATCAGAAAAAAATGTAAAAACTCATTGGTTGAGATAAAAACAGTTTAATAGCTGTAAGAAAGTAAAGTAAAATACCACTGGACAATAACAATAGCAATGAAAAGAAGAGGGAGAGAGAGAGAAATAAAACCAAATAAAAACGAGAGATGCACAGTACAATTGCTCAGCACACAGTGACCAATGTCCAATCCCTCCCCCAGCAGTGACTGGCCTCCCCTTATGGCCAACTGCCACGATGTTCCATAGTGTGGAATATCCCTTCAGCCAGTTCGAGTCAGCTGTCCTGGCTGTGCTTCCTCATGGCTTCCTCACCTGCTCACTGCAAAACAGAGCATGGGAAACTGGAAAGTCCTTGACTCGGGGTAAGCACTACTTAACTAAAACATCAGTGTGTTATCAACATTATTCTCATACTAAATCCAAACCACAGCACCGTACCAGCTACTAAGAAGAAAACTAACTCTATCACAGCTGAAAACAGACACATTGAAGTAGAGAATTTGTCCAGTATATTCTTTTCTCCAGCATTTTATAAGCTTGTGCCTCATACTTTTGTGGTTTTGTTACTCATCATGCCTTTTAGCTATGTATTTATCTCCTGCAGAAATCCTCTTGTGCTGTCAACCTCTGCACATTACACTGATAAAACTGGAGGTCTCTGTTGCTCTGCAGATTTCTACAATTTCATTAGGATGCTAACAGATTTCTCTAGATGTTTATTAAGCTTGCAGAAAGTGATTTTCTTCACTGTTTTCCTAGAAACCTAGAGGAGCTACTAGCCCTAAGGAAGGATGTAACAGCATGATAAAAAATTTTATGACAAATCTAAGTAAGGTATCTCAGAAAGATACATATCGTTTATGTTTATTATTATTTCTTAAGTGCTTCATATTACTACATGTAGTGTATGAAAAATTTTAGGAGAATAATTACATTGCAGGGAGGGTTGGGGAAGGAAAGAGAGAGATGAAAAGACAGAAGATTACTACTTCATCTGTGTACAGATATGCATGTGTATCCAACACTGAGTGGAAGACTATGCTACAAAGTGTTTTAATGTTTATTATAGAATTAAGCCACTTTCTGGGCCACACATTTAAAAAGACAAGTGACAGCCACTGCCAAGGCTCACTGCACAGACCATTTATCCATTTACAGATTGGGTCAAGAACACATCTCATTGAACACAGCTCCCCAGTACACTAATTACTGTTAAGCATGAGCAGATTAATCAGATGGCTCTGGCTGGCTCATGGAAAAGAAGATAAAGAAAGACAGCCACTGTATTGTGCCTATATGTTTAAAGTAAGACCAAGCACACCTGTACTCCTTTCCATGTGTCTTCCGCAACATCCTCACCTAAAGGAAAGCGGTTGAGCTGCTTGGGATTTTCTTATTCTACTCAGATAACAACAATAAAGTTTTTCCAACATAGTTAATGTCAAACAAGTTAAACGTTTGAAGCGTGAGAGTATGCACACACCTCACCTGTGCATATGTTTGCTGAAATGAAAAGCACTTATTAACTAGTACAGTCCATCAGGCAGAGATGATGGAAAGTGGATCCTATATATCAGCGGTTTGGCAGTAAATATCAACAGCAGATGACTAAAGAACTGTTCGCATTTAGAAACAAGAAGCTTAGAAAAAATGTAATCCCATAATGATTAGACTGAATTTCATGAAGTGGAACAAAGGACAAGTTTCAGCTACTCTCTGTGTACATATAAATATGTACAGTATCTCTCTATACATCACTATGAGCGTTGTAAAAACAGGATAAAAGAATAGATGATATTTTGGTTTTAGTTTATTTTACACAAACTATATCATGAAATGAATAGATATCTGATATATTTTATCGTAAGCAGTGAGTTTCTGTCCTTGAAAAGGGTTTTAATTAGAAACATAGTACCTTGAAAAAGAAATTAAAAGAGTCAAAAAGCCTGCAGTATTTGCATTCTGATAATGTACCTTGTTTGAAGGCTAATGCATAGCCCTTGCCAAGTACAGCTGCTATGTAACCAGATGAGAGTGCAGCCCTCTCTTTTATCCAATGAGAGTACCTTCAAATTTTTTCCCTTTAAGGATGGTTTTGTTTCAATTCAGGGCTCGAAACTGAACAGGATTTCAGTGAAGTGTGTTCTGACTGGGTTACACCTATTCTCCCCGTGGAGCTGCAAATAGTTCTGCTCTGTGTGATTCCTAAGACTTGGTGTATGACCTTGGAGTGGGGAGAACAGTAGAAGGAATTATGAAAAGTTAGAGATGCTTTAATATGTGACTCAATGTGAAAACAGTTATGAAAACACTTGAACAAATAGTGACATAAGTTCTGTTTGAAACAGAGGCCATTTGCATAATTTGTATTTTCCTTATGTAGTCCACATCTTTCATATTTGATTAGACATGACTGAACTGTGGTTTGCTTCACCACTTTAGAGGGATGTTTAGGTAAGTACTTGAGTCACGATGCATCACACATTAATAGAATCATAGAATGGTTTGGGTTGGAAGGGAGCTTAAAGATCATACAGTTCCAATGCCCCTGCCATGGGCAGGGACGTCTTCCACCAGACCAGGTTTGCCTGAAGTCCCATCCAACCTGGCCTTGAACACTTCCAGTGAGGGACATCCACAGCTTCTCTGGACAACCTGTTCCAGTGCTTGACCACCCTCAGAGTAAAGAATTTCTTCCTGATATCTAATTTAAACTTATCTTCTTCCACCTTAAAGCCATTTCTCTTGTCCTTCATTACATGCCCTTGTGAAAAGTCTCTCTCCAGCCTTCCTGTAGGCCCCCTTCAGGTACTGAAAGGCTGCTAAAGGTCCCTCCAGGGCCTTCTCTTCTCCAGGCTGAACAGCTCCAACTCTCTCAGTATACAGTATACAGTATACAGTATACAGTATACAGTACAGTATATTACTTCAGCCTGCCATTACGGGATAGGAAGATTACAGTATAGGAACAAGTAAATGTTGTTCAATCACAATATAAAAAAAAGACATTAGGCTGTTAGGGAGCATCCAAAAGAGGGCCTTAAGAATGGTGAAGAGTCTGGAGGGGAAGCCTTAAGAAGAGCAGCTGAGGTCACTTGGTTTGTTCAGCCTGGAGAAGATTGAGGAGACATCTCATTGCAGTCTACAACTTCCTCATGAGGGGAAGCTGAGGGACAAATATCAATCTCTTCACTCTGGTGACCAGTGACAGGACTCAAGGAAACAGCATGAAGTTGAATTTGGGGAGATTTAGTTTGCATATTATGGAAGAAGTTCCTCACCCAGAGGGTGGTTGGGCACTGGAATAGGCTCCCCAGGGAAGTGGTCACAGTAACAAGTGGTCACAGAGTTCAAGAAGTGTTTGGACAACGCTCTCAGGTACATGGAATGATTCTTGGGATGTCCTGTGCGGGGTCAGGAGTTGGACTTTGTGATCCTGTTGGGTGCCTTCCAACTCAGCATATTCTGTGATTCTATGAACATTATTAATGTTCCAGGCCATTTTAATTGCCAAAATAAAGTTAAAGATAATAAATTACAACTAAGCATTAAACCAGAAACATGTATCACAAATGTAATATAAACAAATCACATGAAGAACATCACCTCTGATGACTTTATCTGCACTGAACTCAAATTTATCTCTCTTTAAAGATATTGTTCAAAATAATGTGGAAGAAGAATATGGGAGTTATAGCAAAGAATGGAAAGCTCTGTACAAACCAAATAAGGATCTTTGTATACACAATACTTCAACAAATATTTATTACCTAAACTGAATCGCCACACAAAGCATGTAATTGTGAGACAGTCAAAGCTTATGAAGGCATTTCATAATTGTTTAAAAATATTAAACAATGAAGTTTACCTCGGACTTAAAAGAAGGGTTAATACCATAAACTCAAATTGGCAGATGACTCAATAATGTAATAGAAATTTCACTAAGCCCTTTGGAAGCTGCCTGTTCAGAAGAAAATACTATGCAAGAAAGATACATCTTAAAGCCTCTGTTTTAAGTCCTCAAGCTCAACCTCAGATATTGCCTAAATCATGTGTTTCTATATACTACTTAGTCTTAAATTCAGCTTAACATTTTTATTGATTTTTCATCTTTTCTAAGGGCAATAAAAACTTCCGATGGCTCAATTGCCCTCAATTTAGATAACTGTAAACTGAATTTAAGTTCTGTTCTCCCAAGTTGTCTTCAAATTTTTTATGACATTAAAAATAACACACATGAAATCATTACTTTGTGATCAAGACACAATACAACAATCTCACACAAAATGTTATCTAAGTGTCTATGACTTAATGCCAATGGATACGTTAGAAGATTTAAGCAGACACTCAGAAGTCTTCAAACCATTTCTCTGGGTAGATTTCTCTTTTCACACCGATACAAAGGAATTATTTTGGAAAGCACTTGAAGATTCATGGAAATAGCTCCCATCTGTTAAATGTAATACCGTGTCTGCTTTCCAATGAAGACCTTTGAATAAAATGTTTTATCACTTTAAACATACAGCTGCAACCATGTGATGAGTTTACTGCACCTCTTGATTAGAATAATGGCAGGGGCAACAAACCTGACAAGTCCAAGAGTTAAGAGTTTGGAGCATGCCACCTTCCACTACTCACTCTCACTCCAATGGTGACTGGTTTTCCTGGTTACAATACATTGGATACACTAGTCTTATTCTCTCTCACCAGGTGGCCTACTGTAGCAAAATGCTGAGATAATGAAATATGCAACTTTTTTTTTTTTTCTGTATAGTTAATAGTCTCTCTTGGTCAAAGGTCTGCAATACTAACGAAACACCACTCATTTGCCTTTCACCTTTTTTTAAACACTAACTTTTGAATAAGCTGTATGGTTTCATAGGCTGTTTATCTGTGATGTTTACTACCTTCAGCCCTCTTCATCCCATTCATGTGCTCTTTTAATACAACTGAAAGGTTTCCTTCTCGTGATTTTCAGCACTGACAGTCCAGTGCATTTATTTCCCTCACTCAGCCGGACTTTTATGATCTCCACCTTCATCTCCACCCTCAGCACTTGCAAGTCCACCTTCTCTTGTACCTAAATCTAGGTATTTGAGCCATTGTGTCCAAAACTTGTAAAAAATTACAAACTCCACCTCACTACTTCCACCCCTGCTCTCTTCTTTACTTCTCTTCCTTGTCCTTACACATTCACCTGACTCCAATGGGATGGTCAGGTACTCAGATCTCGTCCTCAAGCTCTATTAAAGAAATGAATCAGTACTCCCACAAAGTCTCCCTAGGATAAATGCCCTTCTCCAAATCACCCTCTTTCTGCCTGAGCATGACACTTGGTTTCCTTCCAACTTACCTAGCTGACTCTCACAATAAAATGGCAAAGTATACCAGAAACATAAAAGAAAAAACCTCCAAACCACCCTGACAATTATGCTTCTGATCTGGATTAATGAGAGTGCTGCATCTCAAAAAGGACATTCACACCGACCCAGTACCTTTAGTGCTCAGTAGAGTTAATTCATTGCGTAGACATAAACAATTCTTCAGAACTTATTAAGTTCTTAACTATGGATGTATGGATTCATAGCGTGTCCAAGGTAACAAACACAGTTTTACGCATTCTTTATTATAATCTACAAAAAAGGAATAAACAGTAAACTAAGTTAATAATTTGAAGCTTCTACATACCTCATTAAAAATATATATCTGCTACTTTCTAAGTTATTTACTCTCTTTTATTAAGATAGCTGAAGGACACTTATAGCAAGTCCTTTAAGGAATAAATAAAAAGTAAAAACATATATGAACAAAGACTAAGTTTAACTTAATCAGTTAAGTGGCAGAAGGCACATCATGCAGTTACCAATCAATCTGGAACACTGGCAGAAGGATTAATCTACAAATCTTCCTGTATAACCAGCATCAATATAGAAACTATCTGCCTTTCCCTCCCCCATGTCCTCCCCATCTCACATGTATATTAAAAAAATAATTCTGTTCCTTAGGCAATAGTAGGAAATTCTTGGACATTTACCTACTCATTTGCTTTTGGGTCCAGGCCAGTTCATTTTAAGCACTGCTGCATTTAAAGTACAAACCATCTGAAGTTCCTGTATTTGCCAACAGAAATTCTACTATGTACGAAGCTTCACATCTCTTTGCTAATAATAATCCACTATTCTACCCAAGAGGTAAATATAATTCCTTTAGGTTTGCTTTAGATTTTTTTACCTCCTCTCTCTTCCACACCAAATTATTCTATCTGTATCAACAGTCTCACCGTAACTGAACTAAAAGGAAAAATTATTCAGAAACACAGTAAAATAATTTTTCTTTGGCTTCCTGCATGCATGTAGCTCTAACTCCGAGCATTTAAATTTTTTTCAAAAGCTATTCCAAAGATAGAGAGGGCTGTAGCATTTGTATACTCCAATCTGAGATCATAGTACAGATTTAATAGCTGGAGGAAGGGAGAAAAAAGACAGTGACAAGCATTTTATTTTTCTTTTTATAAAATTAATTTCTAGCCAAATTCCTCTAACTCTCTAATGTAACTCTCTAACTCCTTTCCTTACAAGAGAAATAGAGCCTGTGATATAGCAATTCAATCTATGCATCTTTATGTTAAAATATACTGAACTGAACATGTCTGTTCTTTATTAGTTTGATATTGGTTTAGTTTAACACAGAAATACATTGTATTAGAACTTTGTGCTAACAAACAATCACAGTGTACTTGTGAAAGTAATGGATGAAAATCACCAATGACAAAAACAGTTCATTTCATTAAAAACACAGTGTTCTCTTCCTCTAGTAGGATTTGAAAGTGTTATTGTACAGCACTAGAGACAGCAAATTAGGAGCATGACTGCTGAATAACTACATGGGCTCAGGTTAAGCATGCATTTTATTTGCATAAGTGCTCCTTGTGGAACAGGAATGAGATTTCCAGTTAGATTTCCAGATGGAATTCGAGAAGAGGGGACACATCAAGTTTTTGGAGGGCTGATTAGCTAACTTTTTCAGAACTTAAATGAGAAATAAGAGCAGATCATTAAAAAGCTTGTATCAAATTAATATGAGAAATAAGTGCCACATCATCTTATTCATCTATTGGATCTCTTTCATTTCTTGAAATAAAATAGCAACACTACCACCATCTCTTGGGATTCCATCCATTTGTGTTCCAGATTCTTAGTGGGATGCACCTTCTCTCAAAAATCATCAAATTTTCCTTGCATGTTTTTTAACACATTTTCTGCCTATAACCACTTACTTTGATCTGTCATGAAAAAGCCAGTAATAGGCAATCCACAAGACTGGGTTTAGGACTTGAACCAGTTCCAGAAGGCAGGAAACTATGTCAGAACCAAGGAGTCAAGAGAAGAACATAGCAAGAAAGAGATTGATGTCTGGCACCAGGGGTCACTTTACAACCTCCGAAGAAATTCGAGGGGGGCGTACGGTGGGTGGAAAATGGAGTGGAACAGGTGAGATAATCCTTGAATCTATAATTAGAGAGTTGTATAAAGTTATGAAACCTGTGATTTGGGGTGCATCCTTTGAGATTTTTTCCGATGAACCCAGTGCTGAAATAAATGTGTGTGCTTTTTGGCTTTCTATACTCAAAATGAGTCTAGAGACTCATTCTCGGAGAGAATACCATTAACCTTTTTTTATACCTATAGGCAGCTGAGTTGATCTTCTTTTAAAGCAGAGAAATTGATTGATTTCTAGAGGCGTCTTCATGTTCTAGCTTTATACTTTATATAAACCACTTCACTTCTGCAACTGGATGCTGTGCACGGAAACTCTCTCCTGTGTGTAAGCTTTGATCTAATGCCACCTCGATTTCTGACTTCAGAAGTCAGTATTTTGAAGCAGTCCAAAGTCCACATGACTACTTCAATGATCTCTATGAAAGCTATGAAAATGATTACATTGAAGACAAGGTTGGAGACTGTTGTAACCAATGCAGATACTTTTAATGCAAGCAGTATGCTCAATAAATATTAACAGCGATAATAAATACAACTAAAACAAGGAAAAAAAATAGTTACAAGTCCATATCAGCATTGCTAAAAAGAGTAGTTTCCTAAAATTCAGTTTCTATGTCAGAACAGAGGGGTTTTTTCTAGGTTTGGTTTTGACTAAATGTTCATGCATTTTTATTCTGATGTGGACATCAGCTTAACAGTCACTGCAAACTAGAGTTGAAATTCTTTCTTCCCCTTTTACAAGGTTTGAGAAAAAAGGAGTGCACAAAGTACAGGAAACTCTTTGGAAATTAAAGTTTTAATCAAGGGGCACTTCTGCAGACTTTTGCACTGCAGAATTGGAACTGTCTTACATAACCTGGCCTTGGCACTCTCTGTGCTTTTGCTTTATATATTACGGCTATGTAACACTACATCAGAGATAAAGCAAGTGAGGTAACTTGGGGACACTTTGTGGAGAAATGAAGTGTCTCAACACAGCTCCAAAATAAGCAATGATTTTTGAATTCGTAAGTTACTTTCTAAATGGAGCTTCAACAAGTGTATTTTCCAGAAAGCTGGTGTTCTCATTACAGTTGTCAAACAAGAGCATAGTACCTCTCCAGAGAGCAGTATTCAAGTCCATCCCTCAGCTGTGCTCTGCTCCTGAGAGTTATATATAAGTAGGAAATTTGAGCTTCTTCCCCATTGCTACCATCAGCAATGAGTCTCTAAATTCAGTTCCTCACCTTGCCTCTACTTAGGACCTCCCTAGCAAAGGACCTCCAAACTGAAGATGAGCAGGGCCCTGGAAAAAAAAAGCAGAACCAGTGACCCAGTGGCATTTCAGTATTTCCAATAAACTTACTGTGCACATCAGTTCCCTCTCCATTCTTCAAGAGGTATTTTATTGTACCCTCTTTGCTGCCGTGACTTCCTCAAACAGAAATTCACTTCCTAAAAGCATTAACTCTTTTTGTAGGCTTGGGCATGAGTAGTCTTGACATGCTGGAAGGGTACAAAGGACTTTTGGTTGATTTTAACTCTGCATTGAAGCTGTTTTTGGAAAGTTTTGGTCAGGCGTTTCTGTATGATATAGTATTCTAATAAAAAAAAAATTGCCCACAGGTGACAGTCTGCCTTATGGAAGATATATTTATTGTAGTTACTTCACACTTTTGCACACAAAAATGAATGAAAGACAATCCTGAAATATTTTACTTTACAATCCATGGCCTACTTTGGTCTTTAATTTTCTAGATACAGACTTTTCAAGTAAAGACTTCAAATAATAAACAGCACAAATTCCTTAACTTTTCTTGTATCTTTTGCCTTCTTGACAAAGGAAACAGATAGAAATGACTCAGCTCCAGCAGTGCAAGCAAAGCTGTAACTAATTTTTCCTGCATTTTTCTTACAAAGCCAGTTCACAAAGGCATTTTATTTTTGTCTCAAAAACACAAATGCCTCTCATGCATTTCTTTCCTTTTTTCTGTCATAAAGCACCATTTATCTGCATAAGTCGCATCTACTTGAAATAATACCTGAAGCAAGGTTTCTCTTAGTAGGGATTGCTATTGCTTCTTTCACAGAAGCACGAATCCCTAATAAAAACACTATGTCAGATGACCATGTGCCTCTCAACTGCTTTCTGCATGGACCCCCTCTACCAGTGAAACTGTAAGCAGCCTGCCTTTCCAACTGTCAGCCACCAGATTTTCAGGCTAATACAACTGTCTCAGGGAGGCCAGCACAATGTGCTCTCCCCCAACCACATGCTTCATTTTCTTCTTTTTCATGTTAAAATGTCAGACAAAGAAAAATTGCTCTGACGCGGGCTTTTCTTGGCTCTTTACACAGGGAAATGTCAGTGAGGAACTACACTAGAGAAAGAGACCAGTGTGGTAGTGCATTTGCTACAAATGACCTTGCAAAATAGTTTGATGAAGAACAGCAAATTTTAATTGTCCTTTTTTATACTAGGGAAAGAGGTCTTTTAAGAAGGATTTATTGTACCAGGTAAGAAAACCTGTGCTGCCAGGGTGGGACAAGTAGCATTTTCTTCTTTTACCTCCCATAAAGGTGTCATGCCCAGTCAGAGAAGGCAGTAGTAGCTGCTCCTTAGGAAGTCAACACTTGAACATGGCTCCTTGAAGCATAGCGACAGCTTTGTGTTTTTTAGGAAGGCTACCTCCCTGCTAATAATGTCTCAGTAACCTGCTTCAAGTCCACTGTGTATTTCTGCTTCTCAGTTGTTCAGCATGCAAAAGTCAAACCAGAACCCTGCTATCCCTCTACCCTACTGTATTTCTGAAACTATTTTAGTTGCTTAGTCAATTTCACCAAGTTCTGAAACACTGGATGCCAGAAATCATTGTTTCTTTCCTGCACTGATGACGAGCTGGTGAAGCCAGCTTACAGACCACCCCTGACAGACTTGGGAGCCTTGAGGCAAGCCCCTCCGATAATGGAAGGGAGATAACTTGCATATGGGGTCAGTACCACCTCTGGATCACTCCCTCCCGCTGGGGCAACTGCTGAGAGTCCAGCATGCACCAAGGAATGCAACAAAGCATTTGGCCAGCAAGAGCCAAGTATCCAGCAGGCAGCACTCCACAGGCAGTTCCACCCTATCGAGACTATGGCCCTTGGTGCCAGGTGGCACCTCCCAGAGCAGGGGGAATGTTTTTATTGCTGTGTAGTTTTAGAGTATGGAGCCAAAAACCAAACCCCATTTGCCCAAAGAAAGTAAGACCAGGCTTCCAGAATGTCTTGGCTTCTTGCAGTGCTCTTGACTGCCTTGCACTTGGAAGTGAAGCTCCTCACAACATGTCAGGAAAGCAAATGTGCTGGTGTGCAAATAGCATTCAGGATGGACTGGCTGCCACTGCAGGAAAGACTGTTTTGTTATGGCAACCTGTAGAGTACAACCATTCTGACCAGGTGTAAGCAACCATGTGGCATACTCCTTGGCAGTTACAAAATAACTGATGGAAGACATTCATGATCTTAGTAGCCTGTCCAGAAAATGTGGCAGCAACCAAGTTTGCATCTGCAGAGCAACAGTCATGTGTCAAAGTCCGCCTTCCCTCATAGGTCAGATGTTTCACTCATATTCACAGCAAGAGCTGCTTTATCCTCACAGCTTTATCACGGCTGAATGCTGACAATGTACCAGAAGCAAAATGAGTTTTTGGAGGCAAAACAAAAAAAGATTGCCAGAAAACAAAGACTGCTCTCTTCCTGTTTCCTAGAGTGACACCATTGGATTTTTTTCTAGCAATTAATGAGTTTGCACAGGTGTTACTCAAGTGTAACCATAAGACTGCCTAGCTGGCAGAGTGCGTTGGTGGTGACAGAAAAAGGAAGCTGAGCTCAGCTGCCTCAAGTGCACAATAACTACTGCAGGGTTGGCAGTCAAAAGTCAACTTGTAGGCTTGACATAGAAATCTGTCAAATGGAACAGGGAATCCCTCAATACCTTCCTGTCTGAAGCTGTACAGTCACACCCAAAGAGTCAGAAAAGCTTCTGAATCAATTTTCATTATCTTGGCAACAACAACAGTGAGTCTCAGCTTTTTTATAAACAGCTTTCAGGCTTAAATTCACTTTCATTCTCAATGCACTCACTAGGTACAACTGAAGATACTTATTGCTCTTTTTGAAAGCTTTCTCAAACCATGGAATTAAAAAAAATCAAAACAAAACAAAAAACTTCAGCATCAGAGAAAGTTTTTTTCAAACTTTGCATCAAAGAATCTTTGAGTAAACAAGATGAAATCCCAATATGTGCGTCGGCCCAGGCTTCTCCTTGAGAACAAACAGGGTAAGTACAAGCATTGCTTCAAAGAGCCAAACACAACCTTTGTCAGGGATGCAAATACAAACTGACTTCACAGTGAGTATAAACTCCTCCCAGCAAAGGTTCCTCAATCCAGGTCCCTTTAGAAGATGCAATACAGCAGTAGCCCCATGGGAAAAGAAAAGTTAGCGTGCAGCTGTAGATCAGCCCTGCACACAACTATTTCACCATGGTGCTAAAAGACGAGAGTTTATCAGACATGGGAACATAAAACGATCAAACTAGGTGACAGAAGGCCTTGAAGTGGCACCAACGTGAAAGATAATAACATGCCCTGCTCAGGCTGTAGGTGCCAACCGCTAGCACTACCTAAGCATAAACACAGCATTCTCACAACTGCAAGTACAGGGCACTGCAATTACATGAGCACAAGTGACACTCAAGACTTTGGGATGCATCTCATCAGGTCCTATAGACTTTTGTACATGCAGGTTCCTCAGGTGGTCCAGAATCTGATCTTTATTACAGTGGGGAGGACTTTGCTCCCTCAGTCTTCATCCTGCTGTTCATCTACTTGAGAGGTTTAAGAAGAGAGGTTGCCATTGAAGACTGAGGCAAAAAAAGCTATTGAGTAACTCAGCCTTCTCCTCATTCATTGTTACCAGTTTTCCAGCATTGTTTATCAGGAGGGCACACCTTGGCCTTCCTCACCCTACCCCTACACAACCAAACTTCATCTCTATGCCTTTCCCAGGTCATCTGTCCTTCTTTCCATGGCCTATGCATTTGCTTCTTTCCCTTTAGTTTGACCAGCATGTCCCTACTCAACCAAGTCTGTCTCTTGCCTTCCTTGCCTGATTTCTTGCTCTTGGGTATTTCTAGCTCTTGTGTTCTCTGTAAGACTTCCTTAAAGATCTACCAGCTCTATTCCACTCCCCTGTTCCCGAGGACAGTCTTCCATAGGATCTCACAGAGGATTTCCCTGAAGAAATGTCTGTTTGCTTTCCTAAAGTTCAGGATCCTAACTTTACTCCTTACCTGACCCATATCCCTCAGGACTGCAAACTCCACCACTGCATGATCACTTCTGCCCTGGCTGCCTCCAATCTCATGTCCCCAATTAGCTTGGTGATCATCAGATCCCGTATCACATCCCCTCTGGTAGGGCTGTCTATTGCCTGGCTCAAGAACTTATCCTCCAGGCATTCCAGCAGTCTCCTGGATTGCCTACAGCTCACTGTGCTACTTTCCCAGAAGATTCCCAGGTGTTGAAGTTCCCCAGCAGGACAAAAGCCCGCAAGCATGATGCCTCCTATAACTGGAGCAAAAAGGCTTCATCAAGTCAGCTAGACTTGGAAAGCCAGTACCCTAAAAGAAGCCGAAGAGATGCCATAAGGACAGGCAAACTAGAACATGAATATACCAGAGATTGTTTCAACTTCTTTTCTACTCCCTGTCTTTTGAACAAGATAGGGTGTTAGTAGATACTTCTAGAATTCTCCTTTTCTATTTCCTGTTTTCATTATTGATAGCAAAATATTTTTTTTCTTCTCAGCAACTAGTAGTTATGCAGCATAACTTTCTGAACTTTCAATTCCTTTAAGATTTCCACCAAAGACAAAGATAAGGCTGTTTGCCATGCAGTATGATGTAACTAAGGAGAGTTTTACTAGGACATACATGCGGTTAAGTCAAAAGCTCTTGTACTTTTCCACAGTGCTCAATTTCTTCAATCTCAGAAAATTAACTACTTCAGTTTAAGAAACAAAACTGAAATAAATTACAGCTAGTTTGTTACATTTGGGATACTATTTTGGAAGTATTAAATTTGATTTTTATACAGGGCAGTTACAGAGATGGATCACCTAAAATTAAATATAAGCTTACTGATTTAAGACAGAGAGAATACACAAAACAAGTCAGAAAACTTCCTCCCTGAATTATGAAGTTGAGAAGACAGAATTGAAAAGATTACACTATGTTACACTACTTTCCAGAAGAAATACCAAACCATCTATGTTAAAAAGTGCAAAGTTAACTCCAAATATTTTCATCAGCTTTCACTGCTAACAAGTTACTCCCAAATTCCACACAAAACAAGCAAAAGAGCCACCTTGCAATGGTTATAGAGGCCATTTCAAATGAGCAGAATGGTCAAAACCCACAACTGTCCCTGTAACTTACAATCCAATAGAAATGCCTAATATAATAAAGATACCCGTTTACTGTGTCATCATTATCCCAGGAAAGTATTGATGTGCAGCTTGGATGGTCGGGAACTTCTGCAGGAAGGCTTGTACAGACAACAGTGAAGTTGTATGAAAGACCAACTTTGGTGTCTCCAAACAAAAAAGTGATTAACTCAACTGTTGCTTTATTATGAACAGATAAAAAGGACACCTTTTAGCCCCATCTCTGAAATAGTTCTCCATTCAGATTCAGACTAACCTTCTCTCACCTAAAAAAGAAATGGAATGCTCATCCTAAACACCTGAAGCTCCAGTGGTTAAAAGCAATGCAAATGACAAGGAAGAGACAGTACACTGACCTTTAAAAACCTCTCAAAAGCACATGCACGTGAAAAATGTTAAGATACTTAAATTAATTCTTTCCTGAATATCTTGCTGCCCTATGTAAAAAAAGTTACCTTCCAATTTTCAGAATGAAGTTTCTAAATGGCTACTGAGAAATTAAATTTCCATCACAGTTACATATGAATAACCAAGATGAATATTAATAATTAGCAATGTTTAAATTAATATAGATGTAAGAATTCACTGTAAGATGTCTTGTGATTCTAATGATCCCAGCTTCACTGTTGTTTTGTGACTGTCTCGTAAGCTGAAGTTTTGCATTTTTTGGAATTTTTTTTATATTACAACAACTGTTGGGTAAAAACATTTATGATTGCTTTTAGAAAAAAGCAACCACAGAAGTCAACTGACAAGAATTCACAGCGTATTAAGGTGAGCTTGTTACCACAGAAGACAACTTTCTGAGGCAGATAAGACAGTCAGGATGCTGGAACAAGACAGCCGAAGAGCACATCACAGGCAAAGGAGATGCTTTCAGACTAAAATACTGAAGATGTTTCCAGCCTTTCATAACTATAAACATCCTGAAAAATTCCAACTTCTGTCTGTTTTTTGAGTGATTAATGACAGCATGGTGCATTTTGACACTTGAAGATAAAGTCAAGGAAAACATCCAACAGGCAGCAGGAAGTGAATATTGTGTTGAGATTGAATAGCTGCCAAAGTGCAGAGGACAAAAACCAAATATAAGCAAAGACAACATCCAAGACAGACCAGAAGGCAGTGATATGTTTTTTCTGATGGCGTACAGAAACAACTGAAACTTAGTACAAGGAGGAAGAAAGAGAAAGGAGAACAATGAGAAGAACATGATTTAAACAAAGCTACACATATAAGCAAGCTGTCAAATGTACTTAAGAACCTGGACTGAGTTTTACAAAGATTAACCACTCTCTCCCTGTGCAAACCTGAAATATGGGGAAGCTATTGAAAAGATAAGGTGAAGACCAGCACCCGAGGCAGCACCTGAAACTTGCAGCTCTTCTTCACTTTTGCTGAATTAAGCACGCTGTTCCACACCATACAAGGACAAAGCCATTACAAATATATATAGTAAAACTAGAGTAAACCTGCTCTTACGCCACCATGAGGCTACATGGTGTATCTGATAAATGTGCATTAACTACCATCTCTGTGCAGGTACCTGCAACCCAAACACACTCATGCACACTTTATAACCACCAAAAGGATTATAGTAACCATATTCATATAGTTCATCCTTTTCCCTAAAGCATGGATTCAGTTCTCAGTTCAATGAGCATCACATTATGTTATCTTGCTTTTTGAAGTGCTTCAGGTCAAGCTGCAGTTGGGAAATTGTTTCAAAAGATCCTTCTTTTTCTCTGTGTCAGCTGTTTAACAGAATGTATGAAGGACCACCAGCACACAAACATTATTAAAGAAAACGTTACTTAGTAGACAGAAGAAAGTTGTGTTGAAATGAAACATCTTAAAGTCTCTTTAAAAATTCATAGTCACCTCCCAAATGAACAAGAGAATTGAGTGAAGGAACAGAACTTTATTATTAAGTCATTTTATGCAGCTGACTAAACACTAGACCTCTCAAAACCTGTCAATTACAGCACAGTCTATGGGGTAAAAATGGAAGAAAAAACAAGCACAGAAACCCAAACTCCATACGTCCTGTATGTCTCTACAAACGGGCACAGCCTTTTTCCTCTTTCCCTCCATTCCCCTTATTTTTAAGAAAAGAAGTGGGTAAGGTCCCTCTCAAATATATTCTCATTTGTCATTACTTCTCATCACCTCTAAAACACCTACTACTGGGGTACTTTAGGTTATATGGTCAAGGGCTGTGGGCCATAAAACTGTACAGCACAAATTACAGACCAAAAGAATTGCATAACGTGAATAATATTAATTTGAAAAGACATCATTGATAACACATGGCACACAGTAACATAACACTCGAAAGTGCAGTCATCTTCTTGTCCCTAACTTTTTTTTAACAAAATAAGACAGAAAAACTAAAACTAGAGAGACCCCTGGTGGCCTAGTGGTTAGCGTGCAGGACTTTCACTGCTGCGACCACGGGTTCAAATCCCGGTCTCCTGGCCTGATGGAGGTCGTTAGCCCTGTGTGGCCATCCATCTATGAGAAGGACACTCTAAACAAACCTACGTCCTGAGGACCTCACTGCCATTGTCCAAGCTTGCTTGGCCCCGGCAGATGAACCTTAGGATTAAAGGGTGGGCTCAGTTCAGCGCAGGCTGTGTCTCACCTAAAAAATCCATTGCGCAGGCTGGAAAGGTAAAAGACCTTTCCCCAAATCTTCGTTCGCGAAGATGGGCCATTATTATTAAGACAGAAAAACTGGTTAAAACTGGAAGTCACAAGCAAAAAAAATCAGTATAGTTTCCATATTAATTTTCAACCGAAAGTGACAGTCAGAAGAGTTCTCCCACCTCAGCTTTCTTTTTCTCTGCAAAACACAGGCATGATGACAGCATAAAGGATAGTAGTAAGTGCTACAATTCACACACAATTCAATACAATTTAAAGCTCCTTCTTTGAATTCAGGAAGATTTACACAACGATGGAGAAATCTCCCACAGGGGTACAATCACTGCCCAGGAAAAATATAAAAATTAATGGCTTACAATTATTTTATCTAGCTAATGAATTCAATAGCAGCTAGGAAACTATGTTCTTCATTGCACCATACTTTGTATATCATCATCTTCAATAATCCTTAAACACTTCAACTTGACAGTGAAGGTCTTGTTTTAGCAAATGAATTTTCCTGTCACTAGGCTACTCCACAAGCTTGAAAAAGTCCTGCGCCCCCACTTAATTTGGGACTTGTTTTAGTGCAGATAGATAGTACATATACAAGGAACTCAAAAGTAATTTCCACCTGCTTTACAAAGGAGCCAGAGAAAACATTTTTTCACTTGACTCTCATTTCTGTTACTCTTACACACAGCTTAAACCAAAAGGGAGTCTTCACTGTGTAGCTCCACATTCATCACTGTAATGAACAACGGCAGCTAACACAGGTGAAGGATTCACTCTGCAGCAGCATACAGCTTCAGGTTTTTTTAGAGATGGTTCTGATAAGCTAGTAGGAAAGTACCACCAGTACTGAAACGGTGCCTGAAGGTTTGCAGCGAGGTGCAGGTAAGGAGGACACTGATGGCATAAGCCAATCACATTCCCCCCACATTTGCTTCCTGCTGTGCTTTGAAGATTTTCAGAACTAGGGGGCTAATAGCTGTCATTGTGTCTCCTGCTTTATTTTGTCTTCTGGTCTCTTATTAGTTACCTGCTTCCAAATCAGAGCATTTCAAATGTACACCATCCCTGCAAATAAGCCTTCTAAGGAACAATGTGCAGAAACACACACCTAGGTAAATTTTATTTGGGGAAAGTATGGATTCATGATTCAATCAAGCACAGATTCAAGAGTTTCTGTCTTTCTAAAGTGCTGTGAAGCATGAAGGATATGGGTTTTCAAGAAGAAAAGGTAGCACTGACAATGGTATTTCAGACAATGAAAGCAAAAGAAAGGAAAAGTCTTGCAGCAGCTAAATCCTCCACAGACAGCACCAGCACACAGCCCTCCCTTCCATCAATGTGGTCTTCTTTCAAAGGAGCACATGACTTTAAAGAAGTTATGACCACAGGGTTATCAGACAATATATGAGATTTCTCCATGATCATACTCTGCTAAGCAATTAGGTCAAACTGTGCTTTTGAAAATTAGGTAAGCGCAACTGAAGGTCAAGGAATGAAAGCATGTGGGGGAGGAGATGAAGCAGAAAAGTAGAAGGATTTAACTCTCAAATACATACGAAGCCCTTGCCAGAAAGAGGAGTTGCACTGCTGTTAGAACTTTATAGTGTATGAAAGAAACATTCTTGGCACTGAAAAACTGGCATCTGTGTACAAAAAGTTTTGCTCCAAGTTACAAGCTGTATACAAAACCAAAAAGGAACTCCTTCACATTAATGTGCTCACTAGTACTGTCTTGTTCATTCTAAATTATACTTTTGTCAACGGACTGATGTGGCTTAGTTGTCAGGTAAATAAGTATATTTTCATTACTGTTAACCAGAACAAAGAGATTACATGCTTTTACAGAGTTCTGTAATTCTTTTTTTAAGAATAGATTCTCTTGCATAAGCTGAAATTCTGATGTCCGATTCTTTTTCTTATATTCACATTTGGGTTTTGGAATGCAAATTGTAATGAGAGAAGTACTTGGGGTCTATGCTGGCAGCAGATGCTCAGAAAAAAAGGCACACTGAAAAAGCTGGAAGCATTCCTGAAGGTTTGATGATTCTGTCCTCCTGGAAACCCATGAATTACTGCAGATACAAAACAGAGGCATACTAAGAGCTCTACAGATTGCTATAAGAAGTTGACTGAATTATTTTTCTGAACGTAGCCCAACAAAGACTAAATTCTCTTTCCTGCTTTTTCTAGTGCTTTGAATGGTTAGAATAGGTGGGTAAGAGGCAAACACTGACAGGCATAGACAAAACCTGCCCTGCTTCCTGTATGTATATAAACAATTCAGCTCTGTCTTTAGTTTCATATTATCTACCCACCACTCACTTGTACAGTCTGGGTAACACCAGACATGCATGCTTGTCACCGTGCCAGCAGATAAGACAAGAAATGTAAGTTATCAATGTCACTGAAACTTTATACAAAAGACTGAGCAATGGTCAGACACCATTTTTCTGCTCTCCAATCCAGTTATTGCCTAGCAGGAACAGCAGTTACATTAACAGGGAAAATGAAAAAATGAAATTGTTGGCTATTCCTCTGCAAGCAAAAGCATAATATCTAAATGCTGTGACTTCTGTGTTTTAGGAGCTGTAAAACTTCTCACTGTTCAGGAAATTAAATATTTTTCATGGTTCCTTGTTGAGAATTCATTTTACCATATGATTATGTTTCACTCTTAAATTTTGTCTAATACAGTTCAATGTGAGATAAATGCACAGCTATCATACAGACAGATTGAAAGCCTGAGAGTTAGTTTTTAAACAGTCTTCTCCATGGTATGTTCAAACTTTTAATTTTTCTTTTTAGTATGAGATTAAGCCATACTGCAAAGCTCAAGAGCTTTTAGCTTCCTAGTGTGCCAACAATAGCAGTGCTAAACCACACTTCCACATCCACACTCTCTCCCACAGTTCACAAAAAGAAATGTAGCATTAGATTGACTGAATCTTGATATTCTGTGGTTCTCTCTCAATGCACACTTCTGAGTCACTAATCTTTGACATGTGCATCATTAAAAGGCAAAAATAACTGACCTGTTCTAGAGGACTTAGAAGTTGCTCCTTTGCAGTAACAGTGGGAACAAAAATAATTCATTGAATGTGATGACATGACAAATATAAGATGAACACAATTAGTATGAGAGCGAACTCAATCTAAACACACATGCATGATTCTGGTAAAACTTGGGGATGGTAAACAACAAAAAAAGTGAAAATGTGAGGTGGTCTCATGCCTCAAATGCCTTAACTACAAGCACTTAAGTGATTATCAAACCACAGAATGCAAAGAGCTAGGCAATACTCAAGAAAATACTTCTGACAGAAGTCTACTCATAGACACGGTAGTTTAAAATACCGATGTGAAGTCCGTGCTGAAATGTCGTGGTATTTAATGTATAAGCTGGGGGAATATGTATGGCTGTAAAATTTCCAAGGCAGCTGGATGTCAGCCATTTCCCATTAACAATGACTGGGCTAGAGCTTGTAGAAATCCCTTTGTTCTGAATATGTGTACATCTGCTAAAGCCTTTTCAGAAATCACCTTATAATATGAAAAGCAAAGTATTTGCACTTGTAAACAGCAAAAGCACCACACTTACCGCCATGTATAGTATTAAAAAGTAAATGTACACACACAGATACTTAAAAGAATCAATGCCTAAGTACATATCCATATAAATAAAGGACATGATATACAAGTACTTAATACCAGAGGTAGAGTCTTAATGCTTCTACTGCTCTTTAGTAATTAATTTTCCCCTTCTTTTGGACTTTTCACGAAATTTTTAAACCAGCTCAGCAATTAACACTAAATCATAAGTTAATCTAGCTAAATGTTAAAAGACACGTGACATAACTCTGACTCAGAACTGAATATAAAAGCTCAGTCATCACTTCCTCAGAAGATCTTAAACCAGGAGCCTGGGATGAAAATGAGCAGAACAAACATTTGATTTTAGGGATGTCAAAGATTGTTCTTGCTGCTATTTCATAAAAAGTGTTTTGAGTTTCATGCTTCTCATTTTAGCAATGAGTTCTGAAGCATGCCTGAGTGGGTGTTTGTCCTTCAATGTGAGGAGGAAGACTTAAGTGACAACGCTTATCAATTCTTACTTATGTGATCCACTCTTTTATCACAATGAAAAGGTGATTTATTCCACCCTTTCAGAAACTCCCTGTTTTATAGCATATGACCTATGATCTTAACGAGCAATACTATTATGTCTATAAGCAGCATTCCTATGCAGATTTTGACTCTAGAAGATATCTATGTTGAATGGCCACATATAAAACCACACAAATGCATGATATTTGCAGCACAGCTGCACCTGTTAGATACAATGAACAATGTTTAATGTAAGAAAATGCTGCTTTTTCCATATACTTGAAAAATCATTTAATGTTTTAAGTCATAGGGTATGTAACTTTCAAACGCTTGCCATAAAAAGGGTGAAACCTAGTCACTGAAAGCAGAAGTGAGGATTGACTGCAAAGCCCCAAACAGATTATGGCTCAGCTTTCCCAAGAAATGATACAAATTAAAGGTGTGGAAGAGATTTCACACTATTTCATTACTTCCTATTTCTTCCATGTATGAAGAACCACTGTAAAAGTCACAAGTATTACTAACCTTTCAGTATGAGTGCACAAGTAGAAATAAACAACCTCAAGCTTATGCTCCACTGAAGATGGCAGAATAATTTTTTGTGTAGAAAAATTCTGGGTTTTCTCCTTCAATTAATAATTTGTTTTTAGCTAAATACATAAGAAACTCACCAAGCTATAAACACATGATTTAAACCAGTGATGAAAGTACTGCTTTTTCTTGACTTAAAGGCAGCTTTTTAAGACAACGCATCATTATAAACAAAGCAGTTTTTGTCACAAACACAGATCTCATAACAAGTGCCTTAGTAACTGCCCATAAACATTATGGTTTTATGAGCCGCTATTTACAGCCAAATTGTCTGCTTCCCCAGATCTTCAGCTTTCATTCACAACTATTCACTCCCACATACAAGCTTGGGCACCTAGTTGTGCCTCTGACAGCTGTGCAAAGGAGGGCTTGTCTGGCTACCCTATGCCTGCTGCCACAGGAAAACATACTCAGACTGTGCTGTAACCAGTCTTGCTGTCCAGGGTTAATCACAATCAGGTTTTGCTTCCTATTTCAGAGCAGCTGGTCACACCTGCATGGCACTGACATGGAGCACACAGTGTGGTTCAGTAGGCCGAGCCAGCATCTGTCCCAAACACAGGCTTCCCCATCCCGCTGGCCATGCACTCCTATACTGGTGGCTGGCACTGAACCTTCCCTGACATGCCCAGGTGTGGCAGTTTGAGCCACATTAGAAATCTAAAAATCCAATTTTCAGGCTCTTCCACCCCCTCCCACAATTTATGCCAACACCGAAGAGAAACTTTCAGGCCAGAGGCTTCTATAGGGGATGGGGAAGTATATACATTTATTTACACAAATAAATACTATACAAGCTAAAGACAACTATATATATATTACATTTCTATCAACCAGTCCTTTCAAGCCCCTCCTTTAAGTTTAGTCCAGGAAAGAGCCTTTTCAAGGCTGGAAAGTAGCCAGTCCCTCTGTTGGGAGTGTTCTGGGCCTGAACGCTCCCCCTCACCAAGTTCCAGTTGTTTGTTGCAGTCTCTCCTCCTCATGAAGTCCAGGAAGATAGCTCTGAGTCCTTGCTCTCCTGCTGCTGTGTGATCTCGATCTCTCTCTCTCATACCTTGGTTCATAGGCTGCTGCAGTGTGGTTCTGCTCATCAAGTGTCCACGTCCTGGCATGTGGATTTCTCCTCGGGTTTTCGGTTGTCCTGCATGGCAGAGACATCCTCCGGGCCCCTTTTTCTCTCTCTCTGGGCAGGGTCCGTCTCCAATTTCACTTGGGACTCTTTCTCCCGAGTGGCGGGCCTACCTCCACGGCCCGTCCACTTGGCTCAGCTTCAATGCTGAGCCTCTCCTCCACTTTCCAGTGGAGGGAAAGGAAAAGCCCCCCTCCACAGCTTAGCTGTAGAAAAGGAAGGGGGGAGAAGGCTTGGCTACAAAAGCCTGCCCCTCTCCTCTTACCTCAAGTCAGATTCAGGTGCTCACGTGAGTCTCTTCCCTCATTGCACACACTCAAAATGCTGCCTCTAACTCTGCTCTGGGCTAGGCAGAGCTGGGGGGGGCCGCAGGGCTCCCCTCTCCCCCCGGAGGGGGAAGACGGAGCCCAGCCACCCCCTGGCCTTCCACACCTACACGCAGCAGACACCAACAGCCCAAGTGCCAACACAGAACTTGCCAACCACTTCCGGTGGGCTGTGTATATATGATTTTGAGCAGAAGCGAACAACATGAGTGGTGATTGGCTCTTCAGGGAACACTGCCCTGGCACCCAATCACCTCTGAGTCCCCCTCTTCTCGAGGGGGGGCCAATCTCAAACCATGACACCAGGTGACCCAGTTCAGGGAGCTCAATCTGTAATCCTCTCCTACTTCCAGGCTGCGCTCAAGATGGTGCCAGCACTAGCAGTGGAGAAGCAGCAGGAGAATGCAGCTCAGCAGGTGAGGAACAGGACCATCCCGCTCACTGTCCCTTGCATTAGGCTGGCTTAGCCACCCTAAAAACACCCAGGTGGGCTGGCAGGCAGCTAGGGCAGCACTGACCAGAAACTAACACACCCTTGGAAGAAACAGTAATGTAAAGGTTTCTTTCTGGAGGAACAAAAGGGGCAGTAGAAGTAGACCAGCTTTGTAAGATAGAATCTGGAATGATTTGTTTTTCAGTTAATGTTATAACTGGCACGAAACCAGGAAAAGAGATCCTTCTTTTAGACAAGAATGTGAAGTAAATAGTATCAGAAGGCCCTTTCAAATAAAAAGCAATGAGAAAAGGTGATACATAAGGAACTAAGCCATTCCCTGACGTGCTTTCCTTTCCCAGGGAATCAATGGCAATTCTATTCAGATGGCCCTGCCCATAGTGATGAGCAAATACTGCCAGACAGACGATATACCAACGAAGTTCAAATTCCCATACCAAAGTGTTTGAAGTCTATGTTTGAAGGGGGAAAAAAAACCATAACAAAACAAAACCCCCACCACGCACACCCAAAAAAAAAGCCAAATCCCAACCCCAAAAACAACGCTAAACCAAAATAAAACTCCCAAAAGATAAAGAAAGCTGAAGGAGACAAATTGAAATATCTGTCTCTGGGATTACATCTGCATCACCCTCATTAAAGGTAACAGGAGTCAAGTGTCCAAATAAAGGAGTCTGAGTCAGCAAGAAGAAAGGTATTGAAAGAGGGCTAAAATTTGTTACAATTCAAGACTCCCACAAACTTTTTTTTTATTATAAAATAATAAACTGCCACTTTTGTTAATGAAGTTATTGTAAGTGCTGAGTTCTTGGCCTCAAAGTTGTTAGACCCAAGTAAGATACCCAGTAGTACTATTTTCCCCTGTGGATAAAGGGGAAAACCCACACCTCAACATGCATTACACTTGGCAGAATAACTTAATTGTAAATCATGCCAGAATAGAATACAACATTGTCAATTAACATAAAAGTTAGCTCCACCCAGTTATACCTATATAGCTGGGCAAAGTAAGCACGTTACCAAATAACAGACACCACCAAGGGTACATATGATTTTAAGTTTTAAGCATTGGCCCTCTTAGTCTCATCTAGAAATACAGGATTACAAAGTACCATCTCAGCAAAGAAGTCCAATCCTCTTAAGTTGTAGACAACTCTTCAATAGTTAATGAGTCTAAAAACTTCAGAAAAAGGAGATGATAGGAAAGAAGAGATGAGATGATTGTTATTGTTTACTTTGGCTGAACACCAGGTATTTTCACATTGCCCAATCTGAGGTCCCCTCATCAGGATCACAGGAATTGATGTCAGTCTTCCTGTGTCTCAAGGGTTGCTGATTTCTTTCCAGGGCCTCTGCATCAACTACGTGGACAGTCTTCTTACTAGGTTTCTTCCCCCTCAATTCTCATACCCAGGCTTCAAGTTCATAGGTAGGTTCACCATCCCACTTCTTCATGTCTTCCCCTTGGTCACGCAGAAAGAACCATAGCTCACCACGTGGTCTGCTCTTGGGGATTCCTTTCCTTCTGAGTGGGACAGAAGGAGACTGAGATCGATCTCTTGGGCTGCCTCTGCGGTGATTCTCACATTCGGGGCACTTGTAAGGCCTCTCCATCCTCTTCCCAGTGTGGGTGCGCTGTTGGCAGACATCGGAGCTGTCTCTGAAATCTAACTTGCTGGCCCGTGGTATATATATAAGTATGGCCAGTCTTCGCGAACGAAGATTTGGGAAAGGTCTTTTACCTTTCAAGCCTGCGCAATGGATTTTTTTAGGTGAGACACAGCGTGCGCTGAACTGAGCCCACCCTTTAATCCTAAGGTTCATCTGCCGGGGCCGAACAAGCTTGGACAATGGCAGTGAGGTCCTCAGGACGTAGGTTTGTTTAGAGTGACCTTCTCATAGATGGATGGCCTCACAGGGCTAACGAGTTCCATCTACCCGGGGGACCAGGAATCGAACCTGGGTCGCTGCGGTGAGAGTGCCGCATCCTAACCACTAGGCCACCAGGGGCCCGTGGTAGTGAGGAGACTTCCATACCTTCTTCTATACTCCGTATCCAGGCACACATCATGTTCACAGTTGGTTCATCCATCCTTGGATGGTATATTGTTAACAAGCAGTTAACATACGATGCAGGGGCACTTGAATTACTTTTCTCCACATGGGCAGCGTGCAAGAAACAAGCTCTGGAGTTAGGAAGTTTTTATCATCTGGGTCACTGTCAATCTTTTCCAGCATGGGCAATTCCTGCAGGTACTGGATGCCTTCCTCTGCAGTAGTCCACCTTCTTGGGGAGCTCATTAGATCTTCCTTGAACGGATTCCTTTCTCTCACATCGAAGAGGATCCGGAGCCAAAGACTGTGAATAAATCTCTCCCTTCAATTTCTCCTGTTCAATTTTCACAATCCCTAGCAATGGATCCTAGTTGCTGTGCTTCATGACTTTCTAACAGGTGACTTCTAGCCCCGTAACCCAGCATCGGAGCAGCCAGGTAAGAATTTGTTCACCAGGCTGGCAGCTGTAATCTCTCTGCAAGTCCCAAAGTTCTGATGGGCTCAGGGACCGGGCAACTTCGCTTTCCTGTCTAATTTCCTCTCTAATTGATCGACCTTCTTCTATTGATGAACTGATTCTTTGTGAACTGGCTCTTTGCCCCTCCTCCTTTTCTTCTCCTGTTATTACTTCCATTAATTCTTCTCTTGGAGGTGCGGCCAGGGTAGATCCTTCTCCTTCTTCCTCCCTTACTAATTGTGGAGGTAGGCCTGTAGGTCCTGCAGATCTCCTTATCCATGTGTTCCTTTTCACTACAGGGGCAATAATGACTTCAGATGTCGTAGTTTGGGTCCCTGTCTCAGTCATATAGTCTTTTTAGAGTATTGAACAGCAGCTCGATAGGCACAGACTAGGCCCCAGTACAGGGTGAGGAGTTGCTGGTTTTGATCAGAGTAGGCAGGGCATTGTTCCATTAAACGACGTGTCAGTTTGTTGGGGTTGAATACTTGTTCTGGTGTGAAGTCCCAAACAACGGGGGTTGTTAGACACTCTAAGAACCTGCCTAAATTCTTTCACATTCCTTGCCATCCAGGAACTGGCCCCTTTAGAGAACATCCCAGTAAATTGGTTTTAACACAAGGCAACAAAGACACCACTACCTTCCCCACTCCCCACACTGTTTTAAGAGCATTGGTTATAAGCAGTAAAATAGCCAGACAGCTCAGGTAAGGATTAGTAAGGATCGCGGGTGCCTTCATTACAAGACCTTCTATGTCAAAATTAAGAAGGGAAAAAAAAAATTGATTTTATCCCCTTGTAGGTCCTTTAAGGGATAAGTTCCATATCCCAGCAAAAGTGCTAAGTAAAAGTACTGGCATAGCCACTAGCCATGTTTATGTTAAATGTTCCCGGGTTAGCAAAAACAGATAAGTGAGGCAGTGTTTATATAAACAATCCTTCTTGGCAGTCGTCCAGGGTTTCGGCACCAAATTTGTTATTGTTTACTTTGGCTGAACACCAGGTATCCACTGGGCCTGTGCCCAAGTCCCAAGGAGGGAAGTGAGGGGGGCGAGGGGGGGAAAAAGAGGGAAGGGAAAAACTGCTAGATCGGAGCTGCTAAGAAAGATAGAAAAACAAGATAGAAAACACTATAAGCAATATGCATGGAGAGAAGAACTAAAAATAAAGATACTTCCCAACAACCAATGATCTCCTCCCCCGATGGAACTGCCCAACTGCTCCGCACAGCTACCCCGGAAGAGAAGAGAGCGAGCTACCTCTTCCTTCTCTTTTTATATTTTAGCTGACGTAACATGGTATGGAATATCTTCCTGTTCGAGTCAGGTGACTTATCCTAGTTTCCTCCCCAGAAAAAGAAATGTTATTTAGCTACACAAACCCACTACAACGATCCATATCACTTCTCTATAATCACAAGACAGTTAAAAGTCACCAGATTTTAGAAAATGAGCAGCCCTTCTATGTCCCGTAACAGTCACAACTTCAGAACACCATAGGTCCTGCAGACTATGTGACCTGGGAAAATGTCTCTCTGCTTATCAGTTCTCATAGCTCACAAGCAGGTAGTGAACACTTCTACAGGCACACCCACCCAGTACCTGAAGTCTTAAAACAACCACTTACTGATACTTGAGAGAAGACTGAGGAAAGGTACAAGAGTGCAGAAGCCAATTTACATCCCAGACAGAAAGCAGGGTTCCTCAAGTAAACTTTGAAAACTTAAAAACATAGTATTAATTGCTCACAAATAAAGGCACAGTGGAAATAAAATATTTTCAGTACACCAGTTCAGTTACAGGCTTTTAGCAGCAAGAAGTGCACAGACAGAATGCTACTGCCGCAAGCAATTTTATTTCTTTCCAAAAGCTCACTCCTATGCATAATTCGGCAAAAAATTCACTTAATGTACAGTTATAATTTACACTGACTGTGAACTCTTCAAAGCTTTGGATATGTCCTTGTACGTTTGTGACCACTTAGTAGGCTATTTTTCTTTCAGTTTTCTTTCAGGATATTTTCTTTCAGTTAAACACAAGCAAGACCATCTAGGCTTCACAACAAAGATTTGCACCTGCAAGCAGATAGTACTGGGGAAGACTTGCTCTAGTAGAGTGGCCCACCACCACAATGCAGGGACCCTGCTGCTGGTCAAGGCACACACATCGTTGCAGCCATGCAATGATGCTTCCTTCTCAATAGTACTGCCTCTTGAAGGGGAAATTGTCTGGCACATTAGCTTGCACAAACAGGAGGGAATAAGGGGAAGGAAATAAAACATCTCAAACCAACAGAATAAGGTTGCAGACCACCACGTGGATTAATCAGTATACTGTTTTACAGCAATCCGAAACCATATGAACTATTCCGGATTTGGGTGAAAAGCACATATTATAAGACACTCACCCAAAAATCAGTGTGTGCCACAACCAAAAAAACCCACCAAGCTCCAACACACCGGAAGTATAGCACATCTAGCACAACAGGACAACATCCTCAAGGACTACAATATGCCTGGAAACTCTGAAAGAGTTAAAACTGATCCGAGATATCCACAATGACTGTATCCTTATCAGCTTTCTCCTTCTCCAGAGCAGTATCATGTGATTCTTCCCTCTAATTTTACAAACTCAATCTTGATACAGTTTAGGTTCCCTGTTCACACTGATTTTGTTTCAACAAGTCCCGTAAGGTCACTCTCCTTCAGGCAAGCAGCCTTTCAATTTCCAGCCTGCAGAACCTTCTGTGAACACTTGAAGTGGGTTGAGTCTGGCTGGATACCAGGTACGCACTAAAGCCACTCTCTCACTCTCCCTCTGCAACTGGTAGAGGAGAGAGAAAAAAAAAACAGCTAAGAACTCATAAGTTGAGATAACAGCTGGGAGAGGTCACTTACTGATTACTTTCACAGGCAAAACAGACATCAAAGGGGGGATATTATTTAAATTTATTACTCTCAGGATAAGAGCCAAAGAGTGAGAAATAAAACAGTCTTAAAAACACCTTCCTCCCACCCTTCCTTCCTTCCATGTTCTCCCTACTCCCCCCCAGCAGCACAGGGGGATGGGGAATGGGGGTTACGGTCAGTTGTTGTTTCTGCCGCTGCTCAGGGAGAGGAGTCCTTCCCCGGCTCCCATGGAGTCCCTCCCACAGGAGACAGTCCTTGATGGACCTCTCCAACATGAGTCCATCCCATAGGCAACAGTTCTTCCCAAACTGCTGTCCTGTGGGTCACTCCTCCATGGGGTGCAGTCCTTCATGAATGAGCTGCTCCACCGTGGGTCCCCCACAGGGGCCACAAGTCCTACCTGGGCAAAACCTGCTCCAGCGTGGGCTTCCCTCTCCACGGGTTGCAGGTCTCCATCAGGATTCTGCTCCATCTTGGGCCTGCCATGGGATCACAGCCTCTTTCATGTATCCACCTGCTCCAGCATGGGCTCCTCCATGGGCTGCAGGTGGGTCTCTCCACCCCAATGGTCCTCCATGGGCTGCAGGGGCACAGCTGCTCCACCATGGTCTGCGCCACGGGCTGCAGGGGCCTCAGCTCTGGTGCCTGGAGCACCTCCTGCCCCTCCTTCTGCACTGACCTTGGTGTCTACGTTGTTATTCCCACGTTCTCACTCTGCTCTTCTCTGGCTGGAATTTTTTCTCTGCAACAATCTTCTGTTCTTAAATATGTTATCACAGAGGCGTTACAATTACTCCTGGCTTGGCCTTGGCCAGCGGCAGGAAGTCCATTCTGGAACCAGCTGGCACTGGCTCCACGGGACCGGGGAAGCTTCTAGCAGCTTCTAACAGAAACCACCCCTGTTGCCCCTCTGCTACCAAAACCCAGCCACAGAAAACCACAACAATACTGTAAATATACATTTAGTTTATAAAGTTTTTTTGTTTCACCAACCATTTTAATTCTTCCAGTGTATTAAAAAAAATCATACCGCTCCAAGCTTAGTGGTGCAAGGTTAAATGTACTGAAGTCTTAAGTCTTCTTTCTTAGGAAGCTTCTCCCCCCAGTTTCACCACCTTAGCTTAGCATGTCTTCTTCATTTTAGAACAGAACAGCAGCAATCTCTTTGAAACTGAGGGACAAGAGCTGCAAGTATCACGTAAAGGAGGACAGAGCAAGATTCGCATCTGGATATGGGAAGAAACCTGCTCCTACAATTCATCTTTGGCATTAGGCTGTCCCATAACTGCATTAAAAACAAACAGGATCGTCAACGAGCAATTGACCAAAATATGCAGGCTTCACTCTTACTGTATCAACTCCTAGATGATAAGATGTATTAGACTCCTTGGCACAGGCCTTTGTACCCAGTTCTGCTAAATTTCACACCATTTATGTTATGCCAAAGTTCACTGCATAAGGAAGACATGCAACAAAAGAGTTCAGGCTTGAAGATCTTTAGGCTTTGTCCATACTTCTTTCAGCTGACAGCTGTCTTAGCCATGAACTCATGATGGTTAAGTAAGATTTACTATACTGCATGGCAAGTCAGTGAACGCTTTTCAGGTTTAGCGAATAATCCTCCTTTGTGTCACCTATTTTCCTGCGTGGGGGTCAAAATACAGTTTGAGAAATAACAGTCTTATTTGAGACAGAACTGCTACACAAGCCATCACCATCCAGGAAACAAGCTACTGAGCAGCTGCTTTAACTGGCAACTTTTTCCTTCAGGATATAAAATTGTACCAAGTTGCACAGGTGTGCTAACCAAGCCAGTTAAAAACAGAAAGACACCTGGACATTAAGCTGGAGTCTTGCAAGATATATGCAATCTCCTCCAAAAAACTGGTACACATTCGAATACCTCTGACTAACTGCGACAACCATTCGTGAAGAATACAGAACTATTGCACCACCCATAGTTCTCCTAATTTCCAGCTTAAACTTCCTTGTTGTTGGTTTATGTTCTTCTGCCTTTGTGGTAAAGTGACTCTTTATCTCTGTTCCTCCTGCATATTTAACTTGAGGTAGATTTATGGAGGCAGTCACAACTCCATGCTGAGATTTCACAGTGGTTTCAGCTGAGCTGAGAGTGTACTGCTGCCATAAATTAGATATAAGGTGGGTTTTTTCCTTCCCTTTGACAGAAGCAGTACATCAAAAAAACCCAACCTACATAGAAACACAGAGGAGAGGAAAGTGATATTGGTCCTTTCAGCCACCGACAGTGCGGCCTGAGCATGGCACAAAGCTCTCATGAAAACACAGTGTCAGCCTCCCTTTTCCTAGGCTAAAGGGGCCAACTTCTGTTTGGTATGCATAGCTCCACCAGAGAAACTCACATACTCAAATATCCTTAAGGGAGACAATGGGGAGGAAAAAAAACAAACACCAAAAAAACCCCACAAACACAAAATAACAAAAAAAGAAAGCCTGAAAGACAGAATCAAAGTTTCAGTACACCCCTAACATACCTACTCTGGTACTGATCACTGAGCCTGGCCACAAGAAAAATCAGATGGGCATTTTTTATCTGCTTCCTGATGAGTTTAGATTTACAAAGATTTGTGCATTTAAATGGAAAGCACAGAATAATCAGCAAGCTGTAGTTTTTATTACACTGTGTTTTAAAAGACGTACAAAGCAGTCATTATTCTCTCTCAGAGTGAGAAATAAAGTAAGCAGGACCAAGTTATAACCAAAAAAGCATCAGCACTTCCTGTGCTTTTCATGAAGCCAGCCTCTCGACACATCAGCAATTGTCAACACTGGTACTGTATGATGAGCAGTCTCTCGCAGCCTGTGCCATCACCAGCTTTTAGGTTACCATGCATTTGTGAAAACAAGGCATTTTGAGGGAGGTAAAGTGACTTGAGATGCCTACTTTTTCCAACATGTTTTCCAGCTAAGAAACCTTCCTTCACAGTACCCATGCAACCACCAAGGCCAGGACTTGCAGACAAGCACAGAATAACCAACTTCTCCTCTGAGAGTTAACAAGACTGATAAAACATGTATGTGGTTCACAAACAGTACAGTACAGTAATTTGAACTGATTATTTGCTGTAATTTGAATTTCACAATTTTTAATTCTTCAAATAAAAATAAAAGAGCGCACAAGGACACCAACCAACCAGGTTTACCAGTCAAACAGCAGCTTTGTGGCCAACATTTCTAGGGTTCCTTTCAAGGTCCTTGTCCCTGAAAAACTCATATAGTCCACTCAATTTAATTAGTTATCATGTTCTGCTGGAATTTGCACAAAGTAGTTATAAAAAAAGTGAATCACACACTTGCATTATTTATCACTGTGTCTGTAAGAATAACACAGGAAATGGCACTGCAGAGGTCTGCACCTTCTGCCTCTACAGAGCTTAACCATTCTACTGCTGTACGAGAAGGAAGGTTAACACATGCCTTTTAATGGGGTAATGGAAATAAGGTTACAGCAAGAATATCCAAGGAAACCAAAACTGGAAATTCCAGTGTACCACAGTTAAAATTTTTATAGCTTACATAAAATACTTTTCACATTTCTCCTTCCCTTCATATTATTTCTAATTCATAGGAGAAAATGTTATACTATAACATTAGTAAAGATTGTTGTCACAGGTTTTAAATGTGACCATTTTAAAAAGAAGTATCACCTCAAAGGAGTTTAACATTCTGTACATCTCACAACAGAGCCTGACAATACTCACATAATTTTAGCACATTGGCTAGTTAGCAAGATTAGCTTAGATTGTCAAGCCTGAAAAGTGTCATGAAGGTCAAATTCTAGTTGCCGTTCAATTTGTTTGGTTCCCTCCCCTCCCATGTTTTTACTTTCCTCCCAATACAGAATTGCAATGTAGTTAAGGTTACAGTGTTTGGGTAGATGACGGACAGCCTCCGCACTTGTAAAAAGCACTGCTACTGAAAATTGGTGTGTGAATAATCAAAAATACATACATGCATAAATATAGATGTGTGTATATATATATATATATATATATATATATATATATATATATATATATGTACACATAAGTATGCAGGTTCAGCCTACATGCTCCCTGCTTACTATGGGAATAATTTTCCAGCAGCTGGGAAAAAATTAAAAAAAAAAATCCTTTTCACTCAACTCTGAAACATAAGAGAACATTTTCCAGAATGTAACCACACATTTGCACAAAGCTCTATTCTCTCTTATCAACATCTTCAGCAACATCTTCTATGCATTTTTCTCTCACAACTGATAAAGCAACTAGGTACATTAGATAGCAGGGTTAACTCACGGCTTTTTACAACTAACTTCTCTGTTTAGTAAGGTACCCAAGCAGAAGCAGAGCAGTCTCCAAAAATGGCAAGAAAAAAAATTCATTGTAGCTTTCATTCAACAAGTTGCGTTTCCCTAGTGAGCCCAACAGGTCCAAACAAGCTTGATGTTCAAAGCTGTTAAGATACCTCTTCCTACTTTATGAACCAACAAGAATCTAAAAATTACAAATCAGAATGAAATGCAAATACTGTTCTTCAATTCAAAAACTTAATTTCAACAGTCTGCACCTCTTTTAGAAAGCACATGAAAGTTTAAAAGTAAATAAAACAACTAAAACGAAAGTGTGGTGGTAAGGGGTGAAGGAAGAAAGAGCTGTCTGTAAAAACAAGAAATAAATCCTTTCAATCCACATAGACAAACACAGTATATATCTATACCATAGCTTTGATTGGGTACCTCTCCCTAAAATTATTTAAGCGACACCATATTTCTCACAATACTGAATGAATTCCCAAGGCCAGTTCACAGGAGATTAAAAAAATATTTTTAATAGTTTGGTGTGGTTTCGAGATCTTTACTTGCTTTATCACCGTGGTGAGGTTATTAAAACTGATCAACTTGAATTCCTGCCTTTTGGGCAGACTGAGGTGAAAGCACTGCAACAGGGTATTTAAAATACGCAGTCACTCCACCTGAAACTGCCCCAGAATTAAAATGACAAAATAGCTTTAGTAATTTTTTTGCTTTGCCGTGATAACATTTACCACTCCTTGAAATATCATGGTTAGATGATTACATAACACATCTGTAGATAGCCTGCATCTGACCAGTGCAAGTAATAATACATATCATTTCAAATTTATAAGATGAAAAAAAAAGTGTGTGCAATGTGCCATACACTAATCAACAGCACAATTTTCTTATATGTTCTAAAGACAGCATTGGATCAATAAGTCTCACAAGACTGCTTTCATACAAAAGTTTAAGATAAACCAACCTAAACAGCCACAAACATGTTGGAAGAAATCACATACAGGCAAGAAAAATAAATAAGGGCGATCCTGTCAGCATTCACCATCCCAAGTTTCTTTTTTCTTATTCTCCCCAGGTATAAATGAAAACAAACCAAAGAATGGAATTAAATTCAAACAGTTCCGTAAAAGGACAAGGACTGTTTATTACTTCTTCTGCAAAAGCACTGTGAAATACCAAAAAAATAGAAAATGCTTTCTTTTATAGCCCAGATACATCATCTTCTCTTCTTGTTTCCCACAACTCTAGATTTTATTTTAAGCAATACTTAAACCTCCTTCATTATTTTCAATCATAAATTTCACTTACACAGCCCATTTGCTTTCTTCAAAACACCTTTCTTATTCAAATGATTTTTTTAATTCTATGTCAGAAGTATTGTAATGTAATAAAGACTTGAAAAATTTACAAGGGAAAACAGTGAAGATTATTAAAATATCTGAGTATTTGCATTTTCACTGAGCTTTCTCAAAAGGCAGAGTGGCCAATGAACTTCAGGATCCTTTTATTTGAACACAACTTCGTCAATAAAAACTCACCTCTTAATTTATTCACCTTGTCTGCTTCATGCCTGCAGCTAAGTAAGAGGAAAATAAAAGAATTCTTCCATAAGTGGAAAATAGCTTCATTTTGCAAAATTAATCTTCATCATTGCTTAGCTCAAGTATTAAATTACAATTTAGGTTCCCTAATGAATACAGGAAATTTTAAAGTCAAAGGTGTTTTTAATATTCACTGCTTTCTAAGTTTTGACCCTCAGGGTAACTACATTTATATGCAAATCTAACAGTCAGAAACCTACCTAAGGTGTAAAGGAGGAATGGAAAAGGACAGATTTACAAAAGTATTTTGTGTAACCCTAGAAATTTAAGTTCAAAAATAAGTTAAAAATAGTGGAATAGTCCTGGTCTCTTAAAATAATGTTGAAGTGAAAGCTTTGGCCCTTTTAAAAACCTGTGTTCCATTTTTAAAGCAAAAGCCTTCTCAAACATTTCACAGTGTTTTCCCATCCACTGGTATTTTCTCACAAAAGTAGATAAAATTGATGAGGCTCTTACATTACTTTATTTTTTTTCAAGTAAAAACTAGAGTAGACTTTAACATTCTTTAAAAGTTGTAAAATATTACAGGTTCAGACCGCATGCCTAGCTTATATAGCATTAGGATGAATGATTAGTGCTGTAATACCCTGTCTGTATCATATTAATATACCAGTTTTAAAGTGAACACCATTACCTCATACTCTACTAATTTGAAACACTCTATGTGTTTTGGTGTTTTGTTGTTCTTTTACTACCTAACATTTTCAGTGTTTGCACTTCCCATACTGTAAAAATGAAATGCCTTGTCTCCAGTACTGTGTTCCAGAGCTAACAGGGGACTTCCAAAGCACATTTGTTTGGAAAAAAACTCCACAAATTTAAACATTTCTTATGTAATTGGCCTAAGGGCAATTGTTCTATGTCATAAATATGTACTGGGGACCAAATTTTGCATTGATGCTTTCTCTTTAAAATAAGTACAAGAGAAGTATTTTTTTAACATTTTCTGAACTTGAATAGTTACATCGTCTTCTCCCTGAAGAAACTTTAAAACCCATGATATATCCATGTCTTTATTTTCTTCTATAAATCAGTACCTGTAAGCACAACAATGGTTTTACTTTTAAGAGTCCAGAAACCTAAACCTGAATTTTGGAACACTATGTGTTCTTGTCAAAAAGACTGGAAGGTACATAAAACAATTTTAGGTGCCCCCCCCAAGAATGTTTAGACCACACAATATAAATTTATGGTTTAGCATCATAACACATCCATGAAGTCATCCAGTAAGTTAATATGACTTCACTGTCCTACACAGCCTGTTATTCTAGATGTATGAAAATGTCAACCCAGCACACTACTGTGAAAATAAAAGTACACATTCATCAAGTCACATCAAAAAGCTTGCACAAAAATGGGATGAAGTTTATTTTACATACAGTCCAATTAACTTTCTTAGAATGTGAGGGGCTTTTTGGTTGGTTGTGGTGGGGTTGGGTATTTCAGTGGCGTTTTGGGTTGTGTTTTTTGGTTTTTTGGGGGGGTTCTTTAAGAAATAGTGATGGATTTTTAAGTACCTGCCTATTCAAGTACCTTTTTCACGTGCCCCGTGTGCACTGAATGTCCTATGTTAATTTAACACTGATCCTGAGCTTGGACATCATCAAGACGAACACTAGAAAAGGATTCTGCCATACTGGTGTGGTAGAACTTCACTGGATTCCCTCTTAGAGATGGGGGAATGAAGCTGAAAAGAACTAGCATGTAACACAATTCGGTGTTAAAGTAATAGTTTAAAACAAGGAAAATACCGAAAAAAACAAGGCATGACTAATAGTGCGAGCTTGGAGGAGCTCACAGCCACACAGTATTAATGAATCAAGGTTCAAGTAGGCAGCTCTGCATCTGCAGAGCTCTGCTCACATCCTGTGATCTGATTTCTAGCTCCAACAGTGATGCCCAGACAGTGGTCTTCGCCACAGTACTATCGATGAAACACAGAGCTTCTCTCACTTCTTTAATCTTGTTATTAAATCAAAATCCAACATGCAATACACATGGAGTCCTTCACACCATTAACAATGCAAATTTCTCTCCTTCAAACCCAACACGTTTCCAGTCACCCGCCTGTACAGCAGCAAGGCTCGCACTGCCACGGCTGCCCGGTGGCAGCAGGGACGTCCGTACGCGCCGCACAGCACCCGGGCGGGCATCAAGCTTAGAAGGTACCGGTTAGGAACTGTCCAGGTCCAAAAATCCGATCAGACCCGTATTAAAAAAAGCAAACGCGGTAACTCCAAATCCAACTCCCTTTCGCGTCTTCAGGCACCCCAGGAGCACCTTAGGAGAAGTGGAGGCAACGCAGGGGCGCGCCTGCCCTCGTCCCTTGCCCCGCCGCGCTCAGCGGCCAAGGCTCCCCCCCGTACCCACCTGCCGAGGTCCTCGCCCGTCTCGTAGTGCTCCTCCAGGTTCTCCTGCCGGAACACCGTCATGGTCGCCGCCCGCCGCCGGCTTCAGCCTCTGCTCGGCGCCCTCATCACCAGCGCCCCGGAGCCGCCCCGCCCTCGGCTGCGCGCCCTGCGGAGCAGCGCAGAGGTGAATGCCCTGCCCGCGGTGCCTCCCGACGCCAGAGGCGCTCCTTGCCCTCCCTACCCCCGGAGGAAGCGGCACCCACGGGCCGGAGGGCGCCTCCCCTGCCTCTGCCCGAGCGCCGGGAGAAGAAAGCAGCCCCCGCCCCTTCCCCGGTAGCGGCAGCCGCCCAGCTGCTGCGGTGGCCGCCAGCGCCCAGCCGCCTGCCCGCTCGCCGCATTCCTCCGTGGCTCCGTTGCCCGGTCAACCAGGACGTGCCGCCGGGCCTGCAGGGGGAGTATCCCCCCGGCATCCCCGCACCTGACCCTCGGCGATGCGGAGGTCCCCTGGGCGCGGCTGGGCTGGGGCCGGCGGCACAGGCTCCCCCCTCCCGCGGCACCACCCGCTCACCCTCTCGCCGCTCCTGCTGCGACTCCCGCCGCTCCGCGACCTGGGAAGCGGCGACAGCCGGCGCGCTCCCGGCCGGCGCGCAGGCACCTCGCGGCCCCGCGGCGCGGCCAATGAGGAGCCGCCCCCGCCCCTCGCCGCGGCCTCCCGCCAGTGTCCCGCCGCCGCCGCCAGGCGCCCCGGCCAGGTGTGCCCGACCCGCTCTCCAGTGCCCCGTCCCTCCCGGCGCGGCCTGGGGAGCCGGCGGCGGCGGGACCCGCCCAGCGCGGGTCTGAGGGCGGCTTCCGATACGGCCATTGTGTGCGCGCCCGCCGGCCGCGCCCTCCCACAGCCTGCGGCACCCCCGGGCAGGGGGGCTGGGGCCGGGGGCAGCCAAGGGGCTGGCGGCCGCTGCCATCCGCCCGTCCGCTGCCGGCACACTGCTCTGCCGAAAAAGCGGTCCCGGCTCCCGTCCCGTCCGGAGCCCCCGGGCCGCCGCCAGTAGTGGCGAGCTTATCAGGGCAGTGCAGCCTGGCACAGGCACCTGCCTGGGGCACACCGAGCGGGGGCCGCTGCCGCCGCTCGGGCACTTCAGAAAGCGAACGCTTACGTGCCGTTTGCAGGTATTCGCTTACCAGGTCACAATAATGGGCTTTTTTTTTTAATTATTTTTTTTTAATACAAGATACATTCAACTATCCTACAGAGCATTACACCTTTTGTTAACGTTTCCTGTCCTCGCATGTGCTGCTATTGCTGCTCCGGCTCAGCTTTCTCAGCGCATGATGTTTTCTGTAGTGTACTGGACCCATGCCAAGTTGTAGCTTTGAGTACTGATTACATTCTGGAGACAAGTTTTTTCCTAGTTGCTCTGTTTTCCTCCCATCCATTTTGTTCAGTCTCGAAAGAGTACATGATGTCAGGTAACTGGGCAGTTTTTAAGTTCCACTTGAACTCTTGAGGTCTCTCAGAAAAAGAATTGCTCATCTAAGGTGAAAAGTTTGATGCGCTTATATGATTTTACACTTACTTGACTTAGCACTTCACAGAACCTGGCCTTCTTCAGGTACAGGGCAACAAGAACAGAATCCCCAGTATTTTCTGAGTGAGTCACAGTATGACCTTGGGCAAGCACTGAAATTTTTTTTTCCTCGACTGAGATCATCTGTAAAATGGAGAGTATTTGGGTGGATTGTTAGATGTGAAGTTACATAAAGCCACTTGCAAAGAGGGCAGTACAGTGGCATCTCCTCAGGCTGAGTTTAGATCAAGAACTATACACTCCTCTTTCATTTATAGCCAGACATGCAAGAGTATGATGTTCTGCTTTTCCTTTAGCCCATCTTCTACACATTTATTGCTAAGAGGTTTTCAAAGTCATGACTCACACACTTTAGGCTGTCAGATTTTCAACACAGCTAGAGGCTTTTAACAAACAGTGGATACGGGTTCAGAAGTTCATTTTGGTTTTGGAGATCGTTCCTTTGTTGAAAATGAGGACAACCACTGTAGCCAGCCCATGGAATTTCCAGCACTCCAGCCTTGCTTGATCTTCAGATGTTTTTCACTTCTATGTTTTGATACATTTTATAGTGGTCCTGACCTCATACAAGAATAAAATTTTCTGTACCTTTTATGTATTTTGCATTGCAAGCATTGCTCATACATGCAATTCACTATTGCTCCTAATGTCCCAGGCCTGCTTCTGAAGCAACTGAAGCAAATGAAATTTTGCTATTGACTCAAGTAAAGCAGGTGCACATTAGAATCAATACACTATAACTGAGATAACTACCAAGATGCAAAGGAACAACAGAAAAATTAATTGCTTAAAATGTTTCTCTTTTTCCTTTTATTTAATAACCGTATCTGAAGGGGGAAATCTTGCAGCTGTCACCAGTCCATCTAGGTCTGGGATGCCTGAATTCTGTTGTTCAGGCCCCTCAGTGGACCTGAAAGTTATGTTCAAATATTCTTGTGGCAGCAGCAACAGAACACATCACCATTTTGTATGCATGAGGAGGAGTCATGGCCCACTCCAGTGAAGACAGCCGGAATGGCATGTCCATGCTACGGTACACAGGTACAAAAGAAGAGGTTTGCCAGATGAAGCAGAGGAATACTCAGCTCATTGTGTATGATGCAGTCAACTTTTGAACGGCTTGCTGATTCCTGTTGGCACTCATCTTGCAGTCTGGGAATACTTAGCCTAGGCAAAAACCCAGCGCTATTGCTATAACTTCAAAATGCTCATAGACTTTCATGACGATTATATTGGATTATATATGTAGTAAATGGGATAAATAATTTTAAATTTCTGTCCAATGGAATACAGCAATTGTGGTTGTGGTTTACTCTTATAGGTTTAATAGCAGAATGGATGAAATCCAACCCTAATAAACTCAGTAGCAAAATCTCTATGATTTCACGGTTCCAGGATTTCAAGCTAATGTGTATTTTTTTGCTTATTGTAATAGAACAGAAATAATAAAAGTGAGGTTAACTCCTTACTTACATCATTGTAAATCAGGAGTGATACCAATTATTTCAGTGTGAAAGAGGCTCAGGAGCAAGACTTTTAACAACAAATGCATTTTCAAAGGAGTGATTGGTGCCTGTCAGCTTACTACGTCAAGTGGCTCATACACATTTTTCTGTGTAGAAAAGCATTTTGTTCATTAGTAAATATTACAAAACAGAGAGTACCTGTATCCTCAACCAATGCTAAGCGAAAAGAAAGCTACATTGTTTCTTCAAGTCAAATGGTTTGTAGCACTCTTCATAAACTTTGCTCCTGAATTTCCCCGGCCTTTTCTATGTGAAGTTAACAGACAAGGAGGAATACTAAGTATTGTTTCAGGATAAATCTTTTCAAAATCACTGTCTGCTTAGTTTCTGACATCCAGGTAAGATGTCTCTCCTAATAACGTAAGACACTAATATGGCAACAAATATAAATTACTTAGGCTGGCTATTATTTCTTCTGTGTATAGTTTTCTCTTTAAGAGACCAGCATTTGTTTTCTACGTGACTATAGAAGCAATTTCCTGGGTTGTGTGTGATGTTCTCTGTGCTGATTCATAGGTTTTTCATCCCTATTTTAATTTCTCACAAGGCAGTCTAGTACTGCCCCTGAAAGTTGCTCTTCCTTATCCATCAAAGACACCAGAGATGACACCAGAATTGGAAGGCCACCGTTAGTGTCACAGAGCCATTCAGTTTTTATAAACTCAAAGCACTTTTCCTGCAAAAGGAGCTCCAGATGTGCTGGTGACTTTTGCGATTAGGTCTGGCATCCTTCAGAAAGTAGACTGAATACATCAATTCCTCTCACAAAGACCTGAAGCTGCTGAAAAGGTAGGACCTGTGGCTTCACAGGGTAATACTTTTAGCATTGTAACTAGACTCAACTAAGTGGTGGAGAGTAAATTTTCAGGCTAGGAAAATAATTTTCTAGCCTTTCAATCAATAAACAAAACATTATTTTGTTTAAAATTGCAAAAAGTCATTTGATTGCTGTATTTTGGAAGACACATACAAGTCAAGTTCATAGAAAATTATCAACATCGCTCTTCTGAAAGCATCTCAGAATAATTAGTGCTTCTTTTATTCTCTAGGTATTAATGTCAGTTCATCATTAAAAAAAAAAACCAAAAAGGTGTTTCATTTTCCAAGAAATTTACAGCTAATCTAGGATCTGTCAATTAATTTGTTTATTGATCAGGGATCCCATGTATGTAACCCAGTGAAGCCCCTATTTGGCAAGTCATTTAATTGAATGCTTATCTTGGACCAGTGAATAGTAGATTAACTACTTGACTGCTTAAATGCATATGTTTGAGCATCTTTCTGAAACTAAGCCCAAGCCTGGAGTAATGGGCAAAAGCACTTACAGAGTCTGTGCTACAAAGATGTATGCCATTCCTTCTGTGATGATGCCTCCACAGGGAAACTCTTCTCCACTGGAATATGCAAGCTACCAATAGAAAAAGGAAAATTCATGTCTACAGTGAATTACAGTCTTCAGGTCTTTTCCTGAAGCTGAACTATGATTATGAAAGCCTCTGACAAATGACCCAAGAATAATCACCAAACAAATTCAGGGCTAAATAGCAAATACATGTTATTGTATGTTTATTTAATAGATAACAAAGAGCAAATGATTAAATTTTTGGCAGAACTGTTTCCTTCTGAAAAGAAGGTTTACTTCAAGTCAAAACATTTTGACAAAGATTATGTTAATGTGTAATTTCAGTAAGGTAAATGTATATTTTGTTACATTTAGTTACAATATTACTTTTAATAGTATATCTTTTTGTTGCATATAGGATTACATATCCCATGAGGCAAAAATATATGTTCTGAAGTAGCATGAATAAGTTCTTTTGGTTTTTGGCTTTTTAATTTTGAGCTCAAAAAGTTTGATTTCCTACAAAACAAAGCCAACCAAATATGTAACTGCATGTTTGGTAAATTTTCTTCAGTCAAACCAAAGTATATTCTACACTCACATTAGAGAGAAATCAAGAAAGTTCTTACTGGAAATCCTTAATAATTCCCACGCTACTTCAAGAATTTTACAGGGAAATTGAAGGACATATTTGTTCAGTATATTGCACTATAAACCTTGAACTTGACTGACATCTCAGTATTGTGATATGTATGTATAATAATAATATTTCATAACATTTGCTACAATAAAACAATAAGCTTTGCATTAGCTTTTGTGCAATATGCATTGGATTTTCTGCCATTCAGCTTTGAAATATAGAAGTTCATCAGACCTATCAGTAATATATGATACAACAAAACCATATTTACTCAGATCAGTAGGTATCCAGGGGTAATGGATGACAGCATGAGGTAGCACTTGCTGTCCTGTCTTTAGGCATATTTAATTTTTTTTTATTTTTCTAAGGAAGGCTCTACAATCCCAGTCACAAGGCAAATAAAAATATCAAAGTATATATATACAGAAGAAAAAAGAAGGCTAAGTAATATGTTTAATGACTTTCACTCAATGCTCCCCAATGCTTTGCCAACATTGTTTCCTTTAATTATCCTTTGCTACATCTCTGAAACAGTGAGGTATTAAGTAATTATGCTAGTAGATATTGAATAGATACTCAATGGTCTCATCAGAGATGAGAACCAGCTTTAGAGAAAGCTACGTGGAGGGCAGAGATAGGTTGGTAGGATAGTGCCTGTGGCAGTATCTTTTGGTGCTGTAATCAGCCAAACCTCTCTCACCACTTTCCTGCTGACATTAGCTGTTAGAAGGGAAATGTGCTTGCTGACACTTGGCCTTGGCTAACTGCCTACCAAAGCCACCTGTGGGTTCAAATTCCTTTGGCATAGTATGCTAATATGGTTGTTATAACCTTGTCCTGAGAAACAAATGCTGAATAGTATTTAATGTAATCATTTTACAGATAAGGCATTGGAAGTGCAGGCTGCATATGAGGTTTAACTCCAAAACCAAGGATGGTATTTAATGGTAGAAAGTATTTTTTCTTTTCATGTCAGCTAAACGTGACTAAAGTGTACATGCAGAATGTCTGTAGGATCTGTCTGACTTGCACAGTATCGGACTTGAAATAAATGATGTTGACTGAAAAAAGATGTTATCCTAACACTTAACTTCTTATTCCAGTTAGACTCTAAGAGTGCCTCTGTCAGGTCTTATGACCCAAGACACCTACATGATGATGTTTCTTTCCTTTGAGGATGCACTGTGAAAATCTGGATGTAAAGCCATTTATGCTTTTAATTAAATTAATGCTTTTAATGCTGCCCCAGATTTTTCTTGTCTCAGTAGGTCTGGCATGACAGATATACTGCTGTGGAGTCCACATTAAATACCTCGCTACTACAGCTAGCATTATTATGTCTTCTGTTTTGAAAGAACATTTGCCAAGAGAATCTCAAAATCTGTACACTGATCCAAAACTCTATCTTCACACTGGTGCTTGCATGTGCCTGTCACAATTTTTGTTGGAGAATAGCTCATAATGCAAGGCTTGACAGAACAGATATAGCAGGTGATATTTAAAGGTAAAAGTGCGGGAGATTTCTTTTGTTGGAGTACATGATCCAGGTACCTCAATATACTGGGAAACCAAGGGCAACAGTTTAAAAATCATGAAATGGGCTGAATGTATCAGCTGCCTGGCACCCTGACTAGTTATAGGTGGAGTGTAAAAAGAGTAGCACTCTCCATCTATTCATGAAATGCCTATGTGTGAAATAATTGTCATATAAAAAAGATGTGTGTTTAACTGTTTTGCAGCATTTGCTCAGTGTATTTGGGCACTTCTGAAAACAAAACAACTCTAAGCATAAATGTACAACAAACAGGAGTTGCATGGAATTGTCATCTAGATGTTAGGGAGATAAAGTAATCATGTTTGGCATGCTTCATGCCCATACATTCCATCTGCCTGTCTTGCTTACAGCAGGCAATGAAACAATTGTGCTCTAATTTGTGATGAGAGAAATTGAAAGTTTGCACTCAGTTTCCTTTGTGTGTGATTCCTTTGCCAAGGTACTGCCCACGACATACTCTGGCACTGCAGAGTGCTCTTGTGTGTTTGTGTGTGTGTGTGTGTGTGCGCACCACGCAGAGAGCTAGGCAGAAGCACAACAAAACTTTTGTAAAATGGTGGATTCATCAAGAAAAAGGATATGGAAAAAAAATACAAGAGGCTTCTGTTATGTAAATGACACATAATCTTGGTGAGCTAATTAAGATATACTGCATATTGCTTAAGTACTGTATTCCAGGCAGTTAAGTTACCTATGGTATAGAAAAAATCTGTCCTAATGAAATTCCAGTTTCTGAGGTTGATCTCTAAGTTTATGTGGCATTAAGAGTACTGGCTGTGATGCCGAGCAATCACCTCCTGAATTTTGTTTCCCTGGCCCTCCCCATCCACTTTATTTTCCCTAGTTGCATTGTTAGGTAACAAGGTAACACAATCTAATCATGTTCGACCTTGCTATGGATGGCTACAACAACCTGCCTGGGACCAGAGGGTCATGACAGCTTATCTGATAGCGCCTCTTTGCTAGGGGTAAGCTGGGAGTAAAAATGGTGGAGGTAGGACTTTGGGACAAAATTATAATTTCTGAAGTAAGACAGAGTGCACCTGTGGTGTTCAGGACCAGTAGTGAGCACTTCCCATGTCATGTGATTCAGGGTGTGTTAAAAGGAGGGCAGAAACCATTCTTCTCAGCTTAATTAATCCTTCCCAGCATCTCTTAATTTACTGCTTTATCCCTTAAATTGATTTATTGTTGTATCACAGATAAAGCTGAACAAGTGACTTAATGAATTCAACTTCTAGGATGATGGTTATTTATTATATGTACTAGTGATTATTTGCTTTCTGTGCAATTTTCAAAGGAAATGCAGGGGTCATATACCTACACACTCAACTGTCCCAGTAGGATTTTACATCCTGAGTCAAGGATCTTCCTTCTCCAAATACCCTAGAGTCTTGTCAGCTATAAATAAAACAAGCGTGACAAGTGGGGCTACTGCTGTATTGCAAAAAACCAATATATTGTTTATTAGTGATTGTCACAGTCCCCCATTAGGATGAAAACTTCTTTCAGGAATCTGTAGCTGAGATTCATCAAAGCAGATCTGGAGGTCTAGCTGCTAGACACAACATCGTGAACTCCTAATCTGGTGGAGTAAACCACTGCTTACAGGCCGGAGAGTTTGCAATCACTCCGCTGGGTTAGCACATAAGCATGCGGCATCCTGATGAATGATGGGTGAAATTCTTACTTATGTGTTTAAATAAAGAGATTCCTTTTCAAATCCAGACTCATGACTTCAAGACATAGGGAGTAGCATGGGCCCACCATTAAAATACAGAATGTTATTCTAGTATTCTCAGACACGTTTCATTCCTAATTACATTACAAAAATTATACTTTATTTATATGCATATTGCTTAAATAGATACCATTGTATCCACAGAGAATTACTAAATGGGAAGTAAGCACTAAAAATATGTTATTCCTGAATTAACAAAGACATGCATTAACAATTATGTATCTTATACCCGAAACCGTATTTAGCAACTAATTTGACTGACAAGCAAAGAGAGAGTTCTGCCATGCAGTTCTTTTTTTTTTTGACCTTCAGCTATCATGCTGTTGCAAAGATCTAATGCATAATACTATGCAAAAACACTTTCAAAGCACTTTTTTTTTTAACAGTACACATCAATATTTAGAAGACAAAAGTATTTTACAAGCTGTCCAATGAGAGAAAACTATAGTCAGGATACATGAAAGAAACAACAAAGACATACCCGGAAATTAAGATTAAATATACAAAATTACTATTAAAATCTGGTGAATATTGCTCAAGGGGAGAGGCAGTCCTGAATCCAAGTGAGGGAGGTGGGTGGGTTAGTGTCTCAGCTATACAGCCAGGACCTCTGACTCTGGAGCAAAAGCAGTGGTAATGGAAAAGGACTGGAATTGGAGGAGGAGGAAGGAGGAAACTCATGTCCCTTCAATGGTCTTGGTAAATCTGCAGCTGCATTGCTTTTTATGAGTAGTGAGAACATTAAGAAACACTAGAGAACACTAACCTCTATTCCAAATGAAGTGAAAACTATTCTGTTTATTATTAAATGTCAGAAAGTTATCCAGGGCTAGTTCTTCAGCTGGTGTGAATCAATATGATAAACTGGTTTGGTCCCCCAAAAGTAATGGAATCAGGGTAACTTAAACAACATCAGTATTTAATATGAATTAATTCTTTACCTCTTACTATGACTTGACAGTTTAGTGTTTAAAAAAGCATGCGTGAATCCAACCCTGGAGAAATATCCATACAGCCAAATGCAGGGCCAGATACTCAGTGTGAGAATGGTAACTGTACACTATTTCAAAATAATTGCATGGAAGCCAGGATTTATTTCTTCCCCCTCTGGTACAAGCCTGTTGAATTAGATTACATTGTATTCCAGTGTTCAGACTGTGATGTGTGTTCTGCAAGCTCTGCTTGGCCTGTTGACCTGCTATGGAGGTGTCAATTTTGAAGTTGCTGTGGTGCAAGGGAGAAGTGACACACTGAGTTAATGCAATAGTACTTTACCTAAGAAAATCAGGGTTCTACTTCAAATTTGACATTGCTTTGGCAGTGCCAGGCTAGCGTAGGTTCTTGTTCCCACCCCTCCGAACAGACACAGTGCAGTGCTGTAGAGCTGACACCAGCAGTTAGTGCATATGCAGAAGAGACTGCAGAGGGATGGGTGCTCACAGGCATTGTCAGAGGGGACCGGACTGAAAATATTTCAGGTAGCACGCCCTGTGCTTCCTCAGCACACTGAGAATTCACTTGGCTTCTCTACACATGTCAAAACAATAACTATTACATCCTCCACCCCAAAACATGCAGATCAATAGAGGCTGGGGGTGGGGAGGTTTTGCTGATTATTGACTGTAATGAACGAGAGTGGGTGGTGATTGCACATAGCAGAAACCTAGAAGAAAGGCAGTATGATATAATTTCACCCTGGGAATCTATTGCTATGGCAACAAAGGAGAGATTTTTCTTTCTTTCTTTCTTTATTTTTTTTAAATAGGGTTCAATACAAAATTATCACAAAAGCAGAAATCAGATTTCTAAGAAACCTTTTCTTGTTTTTGCTTGTATTTTATTCAAGCGTATTATTACTGATATATTTGTAAGCATGAAAAATAAATGTTTGTGGCCACTAACATTTCTCCTAAATGAAATAAAGTACTGTTGTGTTAGCTTCATTGACTTGGTGTGAAGTCCCAGTAAAAACCCTGTTCAGGCCACAGACCACTTGCAGTTTACATTCCTTTTACAGCTATTGAAGTGTTCCTTCAGATTTAACAAAATGCACCTGAGGTCAGGATTGGGCCTGCACCATTTTCTATTTTATATAGATGAAGATTGGAACAATTACTTTTGCTTAAAGCTACCGAAGTAGCTTTTGATGGCCATTACAAGACACTCTGGCAGTGGCATTTCACTTCAGGAATCGCAGCACTTCGGGCTGGAGAATAGGTGCTTGGGGAGGCAATTTTCTACATTTTCTGTGTGAGAAAGGTTAAAGCTTGCAGTAACATTAACTGAAGGAGCAGTGCTAATCACCTCTCTAGAGGAAGAATTAAAGCCTTTTGTCAGAAGGCCAGATGAATACTGCATGGCTCTGTGCTGGAATCGCCTGCCAAAAACCTGGAATCACCACTCTGTGTCTGCTGGAGACAAGCTTCTGGTACAAGGAAGAGTGACCAGTTCTTTCCCTCTTCAGGGTTTAAATGAGCATTGTGAGATACTAGTTAGATGAGCCAAGGATTAGCCTGTACTGGAGATCTGATCCCTGTTTCCTCTTGATGACTCCTTCATTTCATGATTTTAGGCTTCATCTCACCATTTTCCTAATGTCTGCACTATGGTAATCACATTTGCTGTTTCTTTGCTCAGATACGATGTTAATTTCCATTGCACACTCATGTTTACGCTATTTTAGCTCTACACCAGGCATAATTATATTTTTTCATTATATTGATTATGTATTTTGCAATATCTGGTTTTCGTATGATATGAAAATGATCTTTTCCCACATCTTTTTTCGTACATAGAACTTGAAAAAGAGATATCTGCTGTTGTGAGATACCCTGAACTCCATGCACAAAAACCTCTGGGACCATCAATAATATTGGTAGTCAAAATACAAATTTAGTGAAGAAAGGCAGCATGCCTACAGCAAGAGACATTGAATCAAACAAAGCAATTTCTGTCTGTATGACTAGTTTGTACAAAACACAAACAAACCAAACTCAAAATCAAAACAAGAAACAGAGAAGAAACAAATGAGAACCAGGGACTGAATTTGAGAGGAGACAAAACTAAACACAGCGATGGGATCCTAAGGGTTTTTTCCTCCAATGTGCCAATAGGAAAAGAAAGGATGCTGTTCTGTTTAAAATTTGGTTTAGAAGCACCTACCAGGCTGGGAGGTGCTGAAATATCGATGTACCATCTTTTCATTATATTTATCTTACATATATAGTAAATCAGATTGCCTGTCATCGCTCATCTTTGGACCATTTTGGAAAGCTGGTTGGGACCTGTACTGTATATAAGAATCTGTGGTTGACATTGACCTTACTCAGACGGCTCTGAAGCACCCACTTCCTCATCTTTGTTCGCAAGCAAGGCTGCAAACAAACCTTAGCATATGTGGGGTGTCCTGAGATGAGAAGATAGGACAAAGAGGGAAGTCTTCTTAAGGCGTATATAGATCTGGCAGTCTTTGGCTGGAAAAACCATCTGTAAGGGTCAGTGCTGCTGAGAAATTTTTCTGAGACCATTTTTTTCTCTCTCTTCAAGTGTCTTGCCTATAAATTATGAATTTGCAATCATAGGACTCTGTCCCGCAGACAAAGATTCTGCCACATAATTACTGCTCACAGTAATTGCAACAGATGTATCTGGATGGAGAGTGACTAAATTACATTTCCGTGACACAGAAGAAATGCATATTGGTCCCAGAGTTCTTGCTGCACAAAGAACAGGGACAGCCTCATGTGCTTTTTTGGCCTGGTATCTGCTTTTAATACTTATTTGCTCTTCTTGTTCTCACAACATCACTACCAGCTTTCCTGCTGGCAGGCCCTCTGGCAGGAGCCCCGGACCCTCTGATGTGAGGAAACCTTGGCACTGCTGCTAGTGTCAAGCGGAGTATCAGCTTCTATCCCTTTGAGTTGCTAATGGAGCTTAAAATGAGCATGGCTCTCCTATGTGTTTGTACAGTAACTTCACACTGTTTTTTCAGAATTGTCTTTTTTTTTTTTTTTAATACTAATCAAGGCGGATAGTTATTAGAGAGACCTCTGTGAATACCATGGAGTACTTTTAGGTCGCTGTTAGTTAAGCCTAACTTATAATGATATTTCTTTTAAACCAGCTGTGTTTAGTATGAACTGATTTTTGTTGAGTATCAAATGCTTGGAATTTATGCAGCAGAGACCTCCCACCTTGTATGTAACAGAACAATAGCAATTTTACTTCCTGTTAAACAATACAGATTTACTCTGCCTTGTATCTGTGTAGGCTGCAGTAAAAGTGCAGGTTTTTCCTATGGAAAAGTCTTATTGAATTGAACAAGAAAAAAATCAGTAAGATTCCATAGAAATTTAGTATCTAATAGCTATGAATGGAGAATTACATCCCTGTTGCAGTATTCTCTTGGTTGTTCTAAGCATTCTATAGAGAGTTTGTCCTTCCCTATTAAACTCCATAGTAATTTCTCCTAAATGCTGGACTGGAAGTAGACTCTAAGCATTAGGAAGCATTATAATTATATTAGACTATTAGAAGTTATCATTTAGTCTGCCTTACATAGGTGTCATTCTTCTGGGACCACAAAACAATTCAAAACGTGAATTATGGTTGTGCACTTACCCAGCAGCACCACTGTAATGGGGAGGGGGAAGGTGGGGAAGGAGTGAGCGTGTGTGTAGTTACGGCTTTACCCTGGTAGAAAGAAGAGAAATAGGAAGGATGTTCACTCCAACTCCAAATCAGTAGTATTACCCACATTATATGGCGCAGCTATGCTACTTCAGCATTGAGTATTGTTCAGAGTTCAGCAAATAAACATACTGTTAGATTGATGTGTTTTAATAAATATTGTGGTGTGAGTGCTGGAATTGTGTTTACCTGTGGGCTGCAGAAGGAAACTCTAGTGTACATTCAGGGATTGCACTCCCATGAATGACTAGGGTCTATGTGATTCTAGTATCACAGCAACATCCATGAGTGATGATCTTTGTTTCTGAGACTTGTTTATATAAAAACTACTGCTAGTGGTTTCTTCACCACAGTGAAAAGAAAGACTGCAGAAGTGGTCCCACCATCTTCAGCATGAGCCATGGGGCAGTTCTTCGTGGTGGGAACCATTTTGTGCTAGTTGTCTGTACAGTCATTAGCACCCACAGAGTTTTAATAATGAAAAGGCTTAGTTTTGCAATGGTACAGAAAATAAAGAAATATCACTTAAAACAGTACTTCCCAAATGTCCTCTCCTAGGAATATGAAGGAATTTAAGGAGTTATTATGCTTGCACACAGTAATGCTATGTAGCTAGTCCTCTTTGTGCTCACCAGGTCACGCTGCATTCACCGCTCGGGAGAATGTAACTCAGGAGAAGCTAAACTCCTTCAGCACCTGGCAGTGAGCTATTTGCTCTGTTTATGCTCATGTCCTGCTTCTCAGGTTGGAGAAGGGAACCTCAGTTCTACACACTCCTCACTGAGCTTCACTTCCTCTCTCCCAAGTGCAGTAGGATTAAGGAACAGAGACATGACTTTAAATCAGGACTACCAAGCAAGCAAAGGGGTGAGAATGATGTAGTGAGGCTTTTTTTACTGCCTCTTTGGCAGGTAAACACAAAGAAGGTGATGCTGGAATTTGGTCTTATGTAGGAACACAGGAAAACAATGCTGTGTAGAAGAATAATTGTAGTGCCCTTGTAGAGTCCTTGGTCTTAAAACTTTCGCTCAAGCTACTGTTTTCATTTGGCCCTGAAACTTCTGTGCAAGAGAAAAGGCTTTCATCAACAGTTTCTCTATGAAATGTTAATCTACCACAGTGTCAACTATTTCATGGAGAGGAGACCAAGCAGGATAAGACTGGCTAGCCATAAATTTCTGTTTATTTCAGTTTCTCTGCTGTCATTGGTATTAGTTCATTCATTTGTTCAATGTGTAAAATAACCAGCTGTTGTGGTTTAGGGATAGTACTCCCTAATTCAGTGCCCCCAAGAAGACTGTCCCAAGCCGGAAGACACTCGCTTGCTCCCCCCGCAGTCCCCTTCCCCCTTCCTGATCTAGGGATGAAGCTGAGACTTGGAGGCACAAAAGGGTGAAAATCATGGGTTGAAATAAGAATAATTTACTGGAAACAGCAATTTACTGGAAACAACAATTCACTGGAAACAGTAATGTGGCTTGGCCACACTCCCTCCTTCTGATCTGGGCCAGAACCAGGACACCAGTTCTTAAAGCCATTATATTTAGACAGTATTGGCCTGGAAAGGAAGAATATACATTAAAATCTTCAAGTTCTGTGTAGGGCAACAAAAACATACTGACTTTTGTAAAATAAAACAGAGGGAGTATTACATTAAATAGCTCATAAATTTTCATAAGAGGGTAGAGCCTTTTTAAATTGAAGTTACTGATTCTGACATTTCAGATCATAACTACAGAACATGGAAAGAAATGTAAATGTTCTTGTCAGTGCTACAAGAAAGATTCCCTTATGCATTCTTGTGCAGAGATAGGTGGTGGCTCCACATGTGCATACATTAACCTCAGTTCCAGGATTTCAGGTCAGCTGGGCTATGGGTAGTTAAACATTCTTCAGTGTGCAAGCCACATCCACACTTCACACTTTCATTTTTGTTGTTAACAGAGAGGTCAGATGCTGTGATCATGCCTGAACCAAGTATTTTGCTTCCAGGGAAATGCTAACATAGTTTACTGCTGAGCATTCTGGTGTGGTCATAGCTCCAGATTTTTTAGCAGTTCTTTCCCCTTCACCCCAGTGTGAAACTGGTAAAATAAACACTTTTCTCATGCAATTTTATCTACACGGGTGTGTCTTTTATATCTGCTGCATTAATTACGTTTATGAAATATTTTAGAGAGTTGTGGCACGTAAGTCACAGTTCCTTACAGTCTGAACTACATTTATTGGTTCTTAACAAGGTAGGGGCATCCTGAGGAAATGGTAGAGGTGACAGAAATCTTCCACAGACCAATGTGTGCCCTTGATGACTCCACTGGGATTTCTTCACTCTGGAATTACAGGTGCGCTATCTAGAGTCAGTGCTGTGTAACTCTCTTTTATTTTGAAATTTGTTCTTTTATTTCTATAGTATATTATTTTTATCTCCCTTTCACCCAGTTTATTTCCTGTGTATTTCTTCATCTGGCTTGGTTTCCTGTCCTATACCTTCCTATTTTTGGTTGCTAGAGGCTCTTTCTGCCTTGACCACTTTCCAGCATCTGAGCTCTGTCTCGGGCAGCTAGGACTCATGCACTGCCTGATCACACAGACCAGGGCCAGAGCTGCAGCCTAGTACAGCCTTGTGCTTCCTTCCTCTAGCCTTAGACTATGAGTTAGGAACTGCTCTTGGTCTATCAGATCTGGGAACAAGGAAGTTGGAACCTTCGCCTGTGATCCTCTTCCCCTTTTCATTAATCCTAGAAATCAGAAAGTACACTGACACCATCTGTCTGGATTTTCTGTGAAAATCCTAATACAAAGCATGTCGAGCCCTTTCCTATTTTAATTCTGCTTTTCAGACACTATTTCTAGAAAACAATGATGAATTCCTGATCTCTAATTTTCTGTTAACAGAGCTCATTAGAGCAACCTTGCAATACCAAACACCTGACCTTTCCTCTTCCTGACATTTATCAGTCACTCTGAAGGTGTAATCTGTTTACAGCTTGTGAAAACCTATTTGCCTCATAGGAAGCTGGTGTCCTTGATCACAGAATGAGGGCACACTGTAGCACCTGGCTCTTTATGAATCTAAAGGGAAACACAGGAGCAATGCCACTGACAGATAAATGGGAATGAGAAAAACAGGTGTTTTAATGATGATGAGACTATGGAAAAAAATTGATGCCTCATGAATAAAGTAGATGGCATCCAGGAAGTTGGTAACAAAAACAAATCTATCAAATGAGTCAGATTTCCATTGTGGTTATATATGTTATATATACGTGTTATATATGTCGTATATGTTTTGACAGCCAAAGGGTTTCTGGAGAATCTCTTGCCTCAGATGTAGTTGTAAAGGATACAAAGAGCAACCTTAGTTCAGGATTTGCAGATTAATCAAAACATGGAGCATCAGATTTTCATGTGACCGTTCATACAAGAATGAATTTGGCGCCTCCAATAGAAGAATAGAAAAGATCAATGATTAATAATGGTATTCCATGTTCTTGATATAAGAGGTTACTTCTGGTGTTTCTACAACATGGTGTTAGTTGCAGACCACAAAAGAGAGGAGGCCTTTTTATGTAGTTTCTGGATAGAAGAACAAAATAACAGAAGTTGTACCCATAGTTGCCACAGTTTACCTCTTGATTCTTTTAGCCATCATGCTTCTCACAGGTCTTAAAAGGACCCAGTGGACCTTCTGTAAGGAAAGGAGGACAGTAATGTCCATTTCAAGTTCTTTCCTACTCAGACATTTGCCCTTCTTGACTGTTGTGACTGGCTGCTGTAGAGTGTAGATAATGGCTGTAGTAACAGAAATAATTAATTTTGTTTCAACACTTATGAAATGAGTTGACAACCCTTGCCTCACCAAAACAGATGTTTTCCTTTCACTCATTAGGCAGGGTGAAGGAGCAGAAAGGATGGAGCTGGAAAGGTCTTTCTTGTCCAGGATGAGACTATTTGTTGCCTGTTTCCAGACCTGGAAGTCCATGAGGCCTGTTAGCCTATTAGAGAAAGTATGCTGATAAAAGACCCCGATGCCTGTTTGTAGGGCTGCAGGAAGCCAGCACCTCTCCTTGTAGTTAGGCTTGAATATTTTCGTCATTTAATTTGGGAAACTTAGGAAGTGAGGGGGAACCACCACCATGTGTAGCTCAGTTATACAGTTTAAATCATTCAGTCCAACATGCAACTCCTGCTTTCTTCTCCCTTCAGTTAGACTACACTTTCTACATTGTATTTTCTTCTACTTTCTGTGCAGTTCAGACTGGGAGATGCAGTTCACTTCCAAATGAGGTAGGTTATGTTAGGCTCTATACTTCTGCCCCAGCATGAGAGAACATTTCTCACTGAGGAAGCTGCATTTCAGGGCTGCTAAAGTTGCCTTTGATTAGTACCTTTGCCTTCTAGTGGTGAGTCACCCTGTTCTTCCCTCCTGGGAAAGCTAATCTTAGTTGTTGTTTTGGGACAAATAGCTTACAACTGCAATTATTCACTAGCAGTGAACTCAGTGCCTTTCTATTTACAGCAAATTTCCTACACTCTGTTGTCTTATGATAGATCCAAACTTAACAGAATCACAGGGGATGGCACCGTGCCCTTCTGTGTTAAAAAGAACTTAAGAAGAAAATTATGTGATACAGGAAGCAGTGAGGTGGGAAGGGGCAATGGAAGACTCTTGCATGGAGATGTTTAAGACACACATTTTCTTCAAAGGAGGTGAAAAGGACTCTGAAGCCATAAGAAGCAATGGGCCATTCATTATCCTATCACTATCCAAACTCAAAAAGTCCTATGTTCCAGATTAGTAGAACACCTCTTAATACACAGCATAACATCATCCTGCTGGAGAAGGGGAATCCCTCTAAGAAAGGTAATGCCTTGAAAGAAACGCTGTCATGGTCAATAATTAAGTTGACTATGTAAACATAGATAACTGAGTATGCCAAAAAAGCTTTGCTTCTTGCTGGGGAAATTATCAGTGATTAAGGAGTGCCTACACCTCTGCTACAGGGAAGCATAAGATCTATTTAAATGTGTGCAATGAAAAACAAGACTGAGAACCAGAAAACAATCAGTTGCTCAGGCTGTAGTGACAGTGGGATCTATCAACTTAATTTAGAGGTTTGTTCAACACCCTGCATATCATAGAATCACAGAATGGATCAGGTTTGAAGGGATCATAGTGGGTCATCTGGTCCAATCTCCTTGCTCAAGCAGGGTTATCCTAGAGCACATGGCACAGGATTGCATCCAAGCACTTCTGGAATATCTCCAGTGAGGGAGACTCCACAACCTTTCTGGGGAGTCTGTTCCAGTGTGCAGTCAACTGCACAGTGAAGTTCTTCCTCATATCCAGGTGGAATTTCCTGTGCATCAGTTTCTGCTTGTTGCCTGTTGTCCTATTGCTTGGCACCACTGAGAAGAGCCTGGCTCCATCATCTTGGCACCCTCCCTTCAGACACCTATAGATATGCAGGAGGTACCATCTCTGTTGTCTCTTCTTGAGGCTGAACAGGCCCAGCTCCCTCAGAAGAGAGATGCTCCAGCTCCCTAACCATCTTTGTATTCCTCCACTGAACTCTCTCCAGGACCTCTATGTCTCTCTGTATCATAGATTCAAGAACGGTTTGGGTTGAAAGGGACCTTAAAGATCACTTATTTTCAACCCCTGCCATAGGCAGAGACACCTCCCACTACACCAGGTTGCTCAAAGCTGCATCCAACCCTGGCTTGAACATTTACAGAGATATATTTGAGTATTGCTAGATGCTGCTGTGTTCCATGAATGAGTTATTTATATATTTTTCCAGTTTAAATATGCTAAGGTGGCAATACAGTCAGAAGACCTAATAGCAGCGGAAGGAGAGATCCCCAGTTAACGTGTTTGTGCATGGCACTGGCCTCCGGGCTAACAAAGGTTTGTCAGTGCTGGTTTGGGGCATATGACTCCCACCCAGCCCATGGGACTATCATGAGTTGGTTTGACTTCCAAGAAACTATACCCCAAATGTGTCTTGATGAGATTGTGCAATGTGCAATATTGTAGGGTGATTGCTACTCCAGAAACCGTGTCATCCTGCTCTCATATCTTGCTTCTGAGTCAAACTTAGTGTTACACTATCAGATTTGTTTACTTGGTCCAGGATAACAGCTTGTTAAAGAAAAAATTTATTATATTCTGTCTTCACCATTAGCTATTGACACAAGATGCAATCCTGAAGTTGCTTTACATTTTTATACAAAAGAGAGAAAAGTGGTAGCAATGGGAAAGGTGCAATCTGGTCTTCAGACTTGCTCATTTTGTGTTACTGAGATATTTTACTTCCTGAACCTAAAGATCTCTGTTGTTCACCATTGTATACCACACTTGTGGGGATTACTTACAAGGAAACCTAACATTATAAAGGAATGAAACATATTTCTAGCAGCATTTAATTCACCTTGATGGGTAAGAAGTAAGGAGAAGAGCCATTTCAATGAGGTCAGCCTGCTTTCCACTGGCGAATATAAGTTTCTGAGAAAGTTTTGGTGGTGGGCAAATGGCTAAAAATTGCTCATTTCTCTTCCCTCTAAACTTCCCATAAAGCACCATTTACTCCTTAGCAAATATCATTTATTCATCTTTAGAACTATTCCGCTCTTGTGGGTTCCAGATTCCCATTCCTATGTATTTCAGGTGCTATTGGGCCCAATAGTTCCCAAGTTTAGTTCTTTCCAGAACATGAAACCAAAAGTCAATCAAACTATAGAATACAGAATCTAGCAGCTTTTTCCCTTTATTTTTATTAATATGCTACAGTCACTTATAAAGCAGTGCACATCCACTTTGATGAATATGGACCTTCTGGATGGCCAGACAAGTCTTAATCCTTGCCCAGGATATCAGGAAGCAAGGTAAAACACCAATGCTCTCAGGCAAATTGCTAACAAGTTTGTTTTAGTGTCTATATGCAGGAAGGTCACATGACTTCATGTTTGCAGTAGTTAAATGCTACCAGGCAGAAATTGAAAGGAAATTCTCTATAATTCCTGTAATTCAAAACAGCTTGCAGCATTTGCTGCCAGCACAGATTGTTCAGGTTTGGATGTTGACTGAAGGATTAAAAAATACAAGCTATGCAAAATTGATCATTAACTGATGAAAAGGACTAAATGTGTCCCATGGAAGGCAAAAAACATGCACCTGCTTTCTACATCATTCCCACTGTAGCTCCATTCTCCTTGCCCACTTACTTTCCCATTCCCAGGCATTTCACTACAGCTGCATCTTGCCCTTTACAAACTGCCCTTCTTTCCTATCATTTGGCTGCTTTAATAGAGAAGTTGCAAGTCATACTGGTTTGCAACAGCTCCCGTGATATATGCAAAAGAGGAAAACCAAGATCAGAGTCACATGTTTGTGTTTGCTTGTAGCCTAGGAAGAGATTTGAACTCAGGTTTGCAGAAGGAACTGGCAAACCTTTTTTGTTGTTGCAATTTACAGTATGTCTCAAAAATTGTCATGGCTTAAAGCCATGTTGAATTCGTGCTTTCTTTGATAAGAAAAAAAATCCCAGAACCCACTGTCCTTGTAAGGGTCTGAAAGAATACAAAGCATAGCATCAAATGAAGACCTTTCATGTAGGCAGGCAAAAATAAACTGCTTCCTTACTGTTTGCTAAGATCTTCTGACAAAAAGAGGCACGACTTTTATGAAAAACTGTTCCCTGTTTCTAAAAGAGCTCTGCATGTGTTCTTGTTTAGTAGCTCAGGACACAAATTAAGGTGGGTTAAGACTTGCATTTTGCAAATTGTTCTGTATTTGATCATCTATGGTTAACCCTGACCATCAGAACTGCACTGCCAGGTTAGTGAAGACCCCTGTGAAAAGTTTGGCCTGTGTGTTTTCCTTGAGCTTTCAAAAAGGCACTTCTGAGTCTCTCTGGAGGGAAGGGATAGGAGTATCTGCCTCAAAGAGCAAGGCTGCTGCCCTGCATGTCCAGTCATGGTAAGGAGGTATTTGCTATTCCAAAAATGCCCTGAAAGTAAAGCACAGCAATGTAGCTAATGTTCCCCTTCCTCATAGGTCTTGCCAATGACAAGAGAGAAAATCTTTCATGAGTTGAAATCTGACAATAGTTTTAAGGCTGGCTATATGAGCAGGTCTCAGAAAGTTTCAGCTCTCTTAGTAAATTATTTCTGCTGTGTAAGGTAGTCGTGGATCCCACTGTAGATTTAACAGGCACAAAAAAAAAGATATCTGGATAGCAAAATATATAGACAAACTGTCCATGACAAGTCCCTGACCTTCTTGAGTGAGGATTTATCTTAGAGATTCAGAGCTGTTATTTTCTTGTCTGTCTTGCTGTGCAGTATTAAGAAAAGGTACATGCTAATGCTGTTTGACTGTTTTTAAAGCAGAAAAAATACATGAAGAATGACTATAAGTCCAAAACACTTCCTACAGTACTATTGATACAAAGGTCAGAAAACAGTCATTGGACTACTATGAAGTGGCAACTATTGTGTGACTATTTAATCTATGTCATACTGAATATTTATTTCCAAAATCTGAAGTAAGGCTCTACAAAAATTACAGAATTAGTTCAAAATGAAACAGGATTCAATTCAGGTGATTTCAGACATACTTTTACATACTGAAAATCAATTGATACAATATTCTGCCTACTGTCAGAATAGAATGACTATTTAGTAGATTAAAGCAATCATCTAGATCATTATTATCAGTTGTTATTATGTGCTTACCTGGGCTCTTCCTAAAGATACCAAGTGTTATTTTTGAGTAGCTAAATTTTCAAATACTGTACTTCTATGCGTTTCATTACATAAATATTTAATTTGAAGAAAATGAGCACATGAAATAAGATAGTTTTAACACTTTTTCCTGAGTGCAAGTCAGAGTAAATGAACAGAAAGAAAACATAAGGACAAAGGCAGGTCGATCCCTACTAAGTGGTGAATTATTGCCCTATAATTGCTACATTTGGTAAATAGAGCATTTAATTAATAAGCCTAGTGTAAAAGTGGAAAACTCTTACATAAGTACAGATTTATTTTATACTGTTTGAATTCAGAAAATCCTTTTATTAGTAAGATTCTGAGATAAAGCCTGAATCAGAGCTCACTGGAGATGGAGGATTTGCTTTTAAAAAAACAGTGCTCTAACCTCTACGCATTAAAAAATGAGAAAAATGCAAAAGATTAGGAGACCGCAATACTCCTAATCTCATGTTTTTAACTACTCTGTCAACCAAGGAAGAGTTATTTCTACCTAAACCTACTGTATTTTCTACTCACTTCTGTTTGCTCACAATAAAGAGTTCTTGCTGCCTGGATAGAATGAGCCCTTTGCTCCTTTGGTCCCTATCTGTCTTGTGGACATTTCCTCTTTGCTGGAGGGAAGAAAATAATGTGGAGAATCAACCCTCCATTCATTCTCTTTTGAAACAAAGAGTCTGTGCAACCAACAAACTTAAGGCTTCCTGTTGCAAGCATGAAAGACACCAGACACTCTTCTTCACTTTCAGGCCCCTCTCCTGCAGACGGAGATTATTTGATCCCTCGCCATTCATTTAGGTTGTTATAAGGTGCCAGCTGTGCAACCCTGTCTCTGTATGTAACCCTGCCATTGAAGATGGCAGGATTATCAGTTTCTATCAGAGAAGATGCCTGGAATTCCATTAGTGTTCATAGACATGCATTCTTTCAGCTTCCTTCACAAATCCTTGCTTTGGAGAATGAATATCCAATTAATTGTGTCAAACTTGTTTCCAAAACTTAAAAGAGATTGAGGCTGAGTTAATTTACATTTAGACAATTTATGTTCTCTTCTGACTTATTTTTTAATCCTTTTTTCCTGTTTTCTATGTTGTGCACTCTACACTGATAGTCAATCAACTCCTATCAAATTAAGTAAATGCTCAAAGTCTGGCACACTAGTTGTCACAAGAAACAGAATAGTTGTTATGTGAGCTAGTATTTAGGCATACTTATTTATTTCTGTTTTTTTTAGAAAATGAGTGGCACATATATACAGGAAAGCACAAGTTACGTTTTTTTTAATTCGTTAGTAGGGGCATTTTATATAGGTTCAAGTATTGTCCAGTGAGATTTTTCAGCACAGTTTGACAGCAAATAGTGAAATATTTGAGAGACAATATACTTTCTTCTTCTGTTGAGGTAAGATAACTTTTCAAGAAAAGTGAAGCTGATAGCATCTTTTCCCCATAAAACACGCTTAGTTTTTGATCTCTCAGGAAAAACAGTTTCCTGCAATTAGAATGATGGTAAATTTCCTATACAGATGTTTTTTCCAAAAAGTCATAGTGGAGTGGGCTTATTTAGGGTTTTTTTGTAATTCCTTCTTATCACATACCTTCAGTTTTAAAACAGGCAATATATTTTATTTTCTTCCTCCTGGAAACAATATCCTGTACTGTCATCAAAGAGATGATCAGCTTGTTTGCAGATACACAATTAAAGCAGACAGAGATACTTTTCTAACTCTCACAGAATTTCAAGAGGCAACTTTGCTCTCCGTATGAGAAGTATGTCAGCAGCTTATGTCTGCATAAGATACCACTGGTACAGCAATGTATGCTGACAAACATAGCATGTTATTGCATAGGACAGGACCAGCACTCCTTATATTGCCGTCCTTCTCTTCCAAGAATTCTTGCTGTATTTATCACTGTCCCATGTCCTGCTTCCTCAAACACCAACCTGCAGTCTTCAGAGTTATCAGAGGATATCAAGTAATGTATTCCTTTACTAACATTCCTTGTCTTTAAGAGAGAAGGTGCCATATTGGGAAGAGTATTGGTGACAGTAAGAGTGTAGAGAAACACTTTCTGTATCTCATTTCATAATGGAGCATCTGTTTTGTCACAGATACTGGGTAAATTTATCTTACATCCAGGATGCTGAGAAAAAAAACCCAAAACAACCAACCTGGAAAATTGTAAGTAAGCATGGTATGATTAAAAAAAAAGTTGCCTTGCAATGAAACTATGCAATCTCACATGTCAATACCATAAGAAAAGATCCCTTGTTTCCTGATGTGCTTTAGAAATAGCCATGAAAGAGATAGTGCAGTTCCATCTATTTCTGGAGATGCAACAGCATTAGGAATTGTTCTAATATTTCGAGGATTGGCTATAAAGAAAATGGAAACTCCCATTTTTACAAGGAGTGACATGGAAAAGACAAGGGGTAATGGGTACAAGTCAGTCCTGGGGAGATTCCAATTAGACACAAGAGGAAAATTTTTCACAATGAGAACAGTCAGCCATTGATATAATCTCCTCAGGGAAATGTTGGATTACTCAACATTGAACACTTTTAAGATTTAGCTGGACAAGGTACTGGACTATCTCGTCTACACCATGCATTTGCCAAAAGCTGGACCTTGAGGTCCCCTCCAAACCTAGTACTCTAAGATCCTATGATTTAATTAGGTAAACTCCATCTGCCTACACAGGCGAATTCTTCTCATAACCTCCTCAGCCCTTCACTTGAATCCAAAGAAGCATTTACATATGACTTGCTAACGAACACTTCCACTGAAGCATACCATTAAATAATTGGAGCTGTGCTAAAAATTATTCTGTTATACGATACACACTCTGCATAGTAACCAGGAAGCAGTCCCACATGAATCAAAGTTTGGGAACACTGTCTCTAAAAACTGGCCTGATTGATTAATGTGTGTTGCTAGCAGCTTTCATCTGCTTGTAGTAAGGTTGTATTTTGATGTCACACCTTAGTAACGTGTGGGAGACAAGTGTATTCACTTTATTAATATTGACAGAGACTGCTGACTCCAGAAAAAAACTCCAATGAGAGAAATAGCAGGTAAAACCAATCTTTTCTTAAAAACTCAAAAGGATTAAATAACTTCGCAACTCCTCAGATCTTCCAGCCTTTTTTCTGGAAGGCCAGAAAGTGAAAGTTACAAAGAGGAAAACCCAGAACACAGCCCAGTAAAAAGAAAGTTTGTGCATGTATCAGGGACTGGGGAGTACCATAGGGAAGCCACAACCTGCTTCCACCTTCTTGAGCCACGAGAAGGGCAGTGCAGAGATCTGAGCAGGTTGTCTACAAACCAGGATGGATGTCCAGCTTCTCCTGTGCTATGCTGTTCACTGGCACATGAACAAGCTTTTGCAATGTGCTTCTCAAGCCCATTAAAAGTTCTTGGCTAGGTGGATGGGTCTTTGCTAGCACAGGGAATCCTCACCAGGCTCTGTCCCCACTCACCCTGTTTACAAAGCAGGGATTAAGCTTTACCTGAGTAATTGAAGCCTGTGACTTTTCATCCTGGAAGACTAGTTGAGATCTCCTCTTGTTTTTTAATCCTGTCTTTGCTGTTGTACATGATGTCTTAAAATCTATATTATATAAAACTGTAGTATAACTTGCTAGTACTTTTAGTTTGCTAAGCACCTTTGTATTAGATTCCTAAAATGCTGTTTAACCTTTCTTGTCAAGAATTCAAACGGAAAAAGGTTTTAGCAAGATGAAAAACACCTTATCTGCAGAAATGTACTCAGAATAAGACATAACAGGGTCACACCACTTCATGTGACCAGTCAAAACTACTCGGAGCCCTTGAAGCCGTTCCAAGGAAGACATAGATGACGAGAAGGACGAGGGTTGGGAGGAAGGGATGGTTGTTTTGAGACCACTGACTCAAATTTGGGAGGCATGGTGAGGATGGTCTGATAGGAGGGATGGTTTTGGGGATGTGTGTAACCAATGAGGTAACCTCCAGATATTGTCATTATATGGTATTACAAAATTGCACGCACAGGCCTATACTGTCAGTTTATGCAATATATTTTGTGGACCTACAGCGCCTCAACTAAAGAACTGCTTTTTGCCTTTCTATATTCAAAATTGTCCAGAGAACTATTTCTCCAATTCTAGGCCACATATCCTGGCTAGGGTTACTGCAAACTGCTGTGGGAACCATTTAGCTTTGTAAAGCACAGAAGATGTACAAAAAACAATGACAGAAGGTGAACCACATTGTCGACCATCACATGGCACTTTCAAGGATGGGGTTTCTTCTGGCCTAACGATATCAGTAGCAGCAGCAGACCTTATGGAAATGTGTCATTTCACAAGATGGGTGACACAGAGCAGAAACCAAGGTAGCAAAGGCTTCTGTATGGCAACATCCTAAAAGTTGTAGCTGTTCTCCGATCATCCTGACATAGCATGCCTGGAGGTAAGAAAGCCTTGTAAGCATTTGCCATGAGAGCAGAAACCATGGCACCATTAACTGCGGCTGTGTTTCATCAACACAACTTTGTATTCTGGCCCATTTTTAGCTTTTCCAAGTTTAGAACGACCACTTGGCTCATGTACACCTCTTGGCTAGGCATTTCGTCCTGTTTGATTAAAAAAATATTATTTTTGGAGTTACAGGCTCCTTTTTAACCTGGATATTCCTTCGTAGTATTCTACAAGAGGTTTTCTTCTGCATATAATTGCAACAACATTCTACCTCTCATATTGTTATCCATTGCTTACTAGACAGATGCAAGGACTAAGATGTTCACTGGGTTAGGGATTTCTCCTTTAAAGACCTACCAGTCTCATACTGGCAAATGGAAAAAAAACAGCTTTGCCTTCAAGAGATATTTTTATCACTTGAACTAAATTCTTTGTACAAATCAATACAAAATGTTATCATGGTAGATCTACTATGGAAAAATCCTGCTGGACAGAAAGCAATTCAGAAGAGTAAGGTAATGTAAGTTCAAGAAAGGTCTGACATTATAGGGAGATGAAAGCCACACAAATAATTTGCCTTCATCACAAGTGCTTCTGCTCTACATGGTACAAACTGCTTTTTTGGCTGAAAATGTAGCTTGAACATGAAGTCATATCTGGACAGACTAAAGGACACAGTTTCACTTTCTACTTGTACTGTCTCTGTTCTATTTTTGCATTTCAGAGATGACTTTCTCATGAAATAGCTGTGATTTTATAGGGTTTCATGCTGAAGTGCTCATCATCTCTCCTCCTGATTTGGGTCACAACAATGGGAAAAAAGTTAGACAAGACCTCATGAAAGAAAAATTGTTTGAAGAGCTACTTCCTTGCTGACAAGAAAACCTTGCTGCTAAGCCATGTAACTTGCACAAATATTTGTGGAAAAAAGCAAACACCATCCATAAGCCCTAGCTACATATAGTGCATCTTCCCAAACTAATACTTTGCTCTCAGACTCCCCATCCTTAAGGTCTCCTGCCTTGCTCTAAACCGTGACTCCAATACAAAGTATGTTCCTCTTTCTCCATTTTCTGTATTTCCCTTTCCATTTTCTGTACTGCTGAAGTTGGACCCACCATACATTCTTTCTTCATTTCCAGGACCTGGCCTTTTTTTGATTGACAGTTTCCCTGTAACCCACATGAATACTATTTAATTTCTTGAAAGCTGTAGATAGAAATATTTGCAGCCTTGCTCAGAGTCATCCTGGTACTTGCAGGGCCACATCCTCTCTCCTGTTCTGTGGATGCTGTCAAATGCAGTAGCTATCAACAGGGCAGCCTGGCTAGCCAGGGCAACAGAAAACTGCAACACACTACCTTGCAGTTGTGGCAAGCCTACCAAGAGCTACGCTTACCAGGCCCCACTAGAAAGTAACTTTTCCTTTCCAGGCATGTGGCATATCTAATGAGAAAGGATCCAGATATGAGAAGAACCTATGTTAAAAAAAGAAAGTTGGGAAGAAAATAGTCAAAGAGTAATATTTCAAGCAATCATGAGCTTGTATTAGACCAGTCCTAGCGAAGATGGAAAACAGATCTGAAACAGACCAAAATGAGGGAATGCCTTGTTTTAACTGCAGTTTCTTTAATCACTGATACAGGGCTGCTGTTACCTTCTGTACCAACACTAACTTTTATCTTGCGTTCTCTTTCTCAGGATTTTACAAGGCTGATTTAGCATAATCTTTGCAATGGGACTGTGGAGCGGACCCCAAAAGCATTGAAAAATGCCTTACACTTCTTTAATGAAACAAATTTTTATATGTCTGCTTCACTGTGGAGAATTACTCTTTTAAATATGATGAAATATACCAGGCGCTATGGTATGTTATTGAAACTTATATTGCCAGAAGTTTCTAGTGTGTTGGTCAGAGTGACATAACAAAAGCAGCTATTTATACTTTCAAGCACTTCTTTCATCAGTAGCTTAATCACCTCCTACTTTTAATCAGGGTATTTATTTTACAGAGGAGGAGTACGTACAGGAATCTTATCTGAAGGGAAAATATGAAAGAAACCTGCAGGTTTGTGACAGCTTGGTCAGAAATGTAAGGGAAGCATAGAGAACAGTGCCAGTGAAGGAATTCCACTCTAATGCTGAAAAGCCATTTCAGCTTCATGGCTTCATGGTGAAGACTTTTTTATTTCCTACAGAGATGTGATCTGTTTCTCGGCAGTTATGACAGTGTCTTAGTTAATGTCTGAGATCAAATCAACTCCTGTCCATTCTTGAATCACACATGTATAGACGATTTCCCCTCCCAGCACCATCACCAGCAAAAGATCTTTCTCTGAATTGGCTGAGAGTATCTGATTAAAAATGATGAAAAATCAAGAAAGGATAGTCATATAGTAAATAGCTCCTTGAGAAAAAAAAATGCATGAAAGCTAAGCACCTGGGTAAAAATATTGCCAGATGCTCCTTGCAGCACACCATCAGAAAAAAATGCTAACAAAGCGTGATGAGTAATGAATTCCTAAGAGTTTTTTTGTTTTGCTAATTCAGAAAAATGTGTTTGAAAAGTCAGTACAATGTAGCCACATATTCCTAAGCCTCTAGATGATTTGATTATAAGTGTTTCATCATAATTGGTGGATGTAGATTTCCTAGGCTGTAGTAAGGCTTTAGATACTCTTCCTCACAGTATGCTTCTGGACAAGTTGTCCAGCTGTGAGAAGACATAGTGTGTTGGATGAAGAACTGGTTGAATGGCAGGGCTCTAGGGTTTGTAGTGTGTTGGGCTACATCTGGCTGGTGAGCAGCCACCAGTGATGTTCCTCGGGGCTTGGATTTTGGGCCAGTTGTGTTCAGCATGTTTATCCATGATCTGGATACAGGACTTGAATGGACCATTAGCAAGTATGGTGACAATACCAAACTGAGAGGTACTGTTGACTGAGAGGTGCTTGAGGGACAAGTGCAAAGATCTGCATAGATTGGAGCACTGGGCAATTATCTCTGGGTGCATTCCTCCCATTGTGGGGTTCCATTTCTGAAGGCTTGAGGTGGATAGGGAAGGGGTTACTCCAGCTCCAGGGGTTTCTTCAGGGTCCTGGACGCATGGAGGGGTTAGGTGCTCACCCCTCCCCCCACCCACGTGTTCCCATGGCAGCCGGAGAGACAGCACACAGCACGTGGAGAGGAGGCGAGAGAGCGAGTTTATTGTAGGGTAGGGGTTTATATAGCTCTTGGGAGGGTCAAAAGGGACCATGTAAGGTAAGGGGTCTTATAAAACACCAATCAGGCAGGGAACAGCCAAATAAGGAAGGGGTTAACAAGGTCCAATGAGAAGACTTCTTGATATCTTCTCAGGACATTCCTGAGACAGAGATAAGAACTGGCCGTGGGGGTTTTTGGGAAGGAGAACATGAGCTAGCAAAGAGACTACAAAAAAGCCATTTTAAAACATGCTTAAACCACATATAATGCAGGTTTACTGCTACAATTATCAATGGCATGAAATTTAACAAGAACAAATGCTGGATTCTGCCCCTGGGATGGAGTACCGCTGGACACAAGTACAGACTGGGAGAGGAGTGTCTGGAGAGCAGCCACTACACCCTACAGAAGGATCTGGGGGTGCTGGTGGGCAGCAGCTCAGTGTGAGTCAGCAGTGTGCCCGGGCAGCCAGGAGGGCAAACCCTATCCTGGGGTGCATCAGACACAGCATCAGCAGCTGCCAAAAGCAGATCATCCCGCTGTACTCAGCCGTGGTGCGGCCTCACCCTGAGTCCTGTGTGCAGTGCTGGGCCCCACAGTCTGAGAAGGACATGAAAGTCCTTGAATGGTCCACAGGAGGGCAACAACACTGGTGGAAGAGCTGGAAGGCATGTCCTGTGAGGAGCGTCTGAGGACCCTGGGTTTGTCTAGTTTGGAGATAAGGGGCTGGGGGGTGACCTCTTTGCTCTGTACAGCTTCCTGAGGAGGGATGTGGAGAGGGAGATACCAGTCTCTTCTTCCTGAGATGCAGCAACCCAGGATGGGAATGGTTCAAAGCTGCACCAATGGAGGTTCAGACTGGACACTAGGAAACATTTCTTTACCAAGAGGCTGGTCAAACACAGGAACAGGCTTCCCTGGGAGGTGGTTGATATCCCAAACCTGTCAGTGTTTAGGAGGCATTTGGACAATGCCCATCATAATTTGCTTAACTTTTGGTCAGCCCCAAATTGGTCAAGCAGTGGGACTAGATGATCATTTTAGGTAGACTCCAACTGAAATGATTCTATTCTATTCTATTCTATTCTATCCTGATTATTTTAGTCTTGAAGATTTAGGGACTATTTCTAAGGATCTACAAAGGTGAGGGAAATATGTCCATTGTCAGAGGGCTGGAATTTAGTACACAGGACCTCCTATCTCCATCTTAAATCTTGTATATGTTTTCATAAAATTCTGGTTTAATACATCAAAATTGTGCAAGATTACCTTGAGTTATTTTAAGAGGGAAAGTTATCCACTCTTGTTCTTTAAGGCCAAATAGTTCCTACTCTGGGCAAGTATTTTGAAAAGCTCCTTTTGCCAATTTTGTGACATTCATTCTGACTATAAAGATTAGAAATTGAAAGATTAGTAGGTGTTACTTCTTTTTCAGCATGGTCTTTTGGCTTACACTCTAAAAAAATTTAAACAAGTAGAAAAAAAAAAGGAACTATCTATACTGCATCCACTCTATATACTATATTCACTTATAGAGTGGGACCTGAGTGAAAAATTGCCCCAAATTAAGTACAGAGAATAAGGCTGGGGCAGGTGTGTCTGCATATTGGCCTGACTTGTCTGCCACCAGCTAGTCCTCTCCAAAGCAATATTTTGCCATGCCTTGGAATAACCATAGGACATTAACTGCTCTAAAGGGGATGCACAGGTGAACATAAACAACCTGGGAGGATAAAAGAGATTAGTTACACGGATTTAAGCCAAGCTATGCCTGCTGTCCTCAAGGCCAGAGAATGGTTCCTAGCCAATTATATGTACTACTACAAATGTAAACAAGGCTTGGTTTAACAAAATAAAACCCAACTCAGGTCTGAAACAGCTACCAAAATGGTAGACTGCTCTCTCAGAGTTGTTCTGCTGCCCAGCTCCAAGTAATAACTTTCTGCCAGTCCTTCAGCAGGAACTCTGCAGCAGACTTCAGCTGCAGACTGTTCTACAGCTGACAAAAGCTATGTAATGTGTTCTCTGTGTTACATAGTAGTTTGTTTTTAATATTGCAGACTGGCTAGCCTACAGCCTTAGGGAAACTTACTGCAAATTTCCTGAAACACAATATAAAGGCACTTTTTTTTATCCTCTGCACTTCACATGAAAGAGTACAGAGAAGGTTAAAAGAACAGCCGTATGAGCCAATTATAATGGTTACAATTGAAGGAGATGAGCATTTTAGACTATTTATAGCTGATATTTTTCCCCTTTTAGAAACAGAGCTCTTTTTTTCAATTTGCAAAATACAGGTTAAAATGCTTGTTAGCTCGGAAAGATAATGAAATACGCACAGAATGCTATAGGAACTCTGAGGGCTTTCATAACTCAGAATTAGAGCAAATCATAGGCAGCTTTCCACACTCATTTGGTGCATTACATGCAAAAATTCTTAAGTTTATGATATATAATGTGTAGAATTTTTGTATGAGCATCTCCAGCCTTGATAAATTGGGTATACAACAATTGGATATACTGTGAACTTGAGACCAAAGGCCTCCACTACTAGTTAAAATGTTTTGCTCAGATTCCACACATTTGGAATAGCAAATGATACAAGTAATTAGTTGCCTCTGAAATATGATGTATGGTGTGGCAGTTTGAGCCACATTAGAAATCCAAAATCCAATTTCCAGGCTCCCCCACCACTTCCTACAATTTACCCCAACACCGGAGAGAAACTTTCAGGTCAGAGGCTTCTATAGGGGAAGGGGAAGTATATATATTTATTTACACAAATAAATATACTGTACAAACTAAAGGCAACAATATATATATATTATTAAACTTCTCTCAGTCCTTTTAAGCCCCTCCCTTTAACTTTAGTCCAGGAAGAGCCTTTCAAGGCTGCTGGGTAATGCAGTCTCTCTCATGGGAGTGTTCTGGGCCCCTGAACATTCCCTAACCAACCTTCAGCTGTTTCTGGAAGTCCTTCCATCCTCATGAAGTCCAAGAAAGTAGCTTTGAGTCCTTTCTCCTCAGTCTGCTGTGTGATCTCTCTTTCTCAGTTTCATACCTTGGTTCGTAGGCTGCTGCAGTGTAGCTTATCACAGTAAGCATTGGAATCTTCATTCCTCCAAGTCAGTTTTTGGCTACCCCCGGTCAGCTTCGGCAGAGCAACTCCCGAGCCTCTCTTGGTCCGTCTTCAATTTCGCCTGGGATTCTACTCCCAAGCACCGAGCCTACCTCCTCCAGCCCGTCTCTTGGCTCAGCTTCAATGCTGAGCCTCTCCTCCACTTCCAGTGGAGGGAAAGAAAAAAAAAGCCCCCTTCCACAGCTTAACTGCAGAAAAGGAGGGGGGAGAGGGCTTGGCTGCAAAGCCTGCCTCTCTCCTTTTACCTCAGATGCTGTGAATTTCTTCCTTCACAGCACACACTCTAAATGCTGCCTCCAACTCCGGCCCAGGCAGAGTTGGGGGGCTGCAGGGCTCCCCTCTCCCCTCCCCAGAGGGGGGAGAAGAAGGAGCCCAGCCACCCCCTGGCCTTCTCCACCTACATGCAGCAGACACCAACAGCAAAACTGAATGCCAACAGCTTCCGGTGCTGTGTATATATGATTTTTCAGCAGAAGCGAACAACATGAATGGTGATTGGCTTTCCAGGGAACACTGCCCTGGCACCCAATCACCTCTGAGCCCCCCGGCTCCCAGGGGGGGCCAATTTCAAACTATGACAATGGTTTAATCAAAGAATATTTGTGCAACATTTGCAGAGTGTAGTGTGTTATGGTCCAAAGCTTTTTGTTTAATTTTTTATTGAAGGCTCTTTAAGTGGCCAAAAAGCAATAAGATAATGAAAAAGGACAACCGAAATGCCATGGCAACATATCTTTGCCATTGGCAATAATGGCTGACGATATGCAAGTAATTTTTAAACCACAAGAATACTAGAGGGGCACATTTCTATTATGCCAATCTTTTCAATAGGCTTGCGCTCCTCAATAAACACATATTTTGAGATAGTATGGTTGTTTTCTCTGGCTTCATGTTGTAGTCTTTATTTCTTTATGTGCTTCATTGTAAGGTATGTTAATTGTGCTGTTAAGAGTGTGAAAGCAGGTGGCATAAAATACTTTAGGTGAACTGCAGATCAGACCACGTAGCTTTTTAACAAATAAGTTGTGCCTCCCTCCTCATAGGACTTTGAGGAATCCTTAATGAAGTGAAACATCAAAGGTCAAAGTCTTGCTTCATTAATTGCAACTTTTTTAAAGTGAAAAGCATGGGAATTCTGGTAAGTAAGATTCGGGTTACTGGATTAGTTAGCTGTAGCTACACAAACTTGGGAATTCTTGGTTTTGAAATACAAACTTTGCTGTATATCTCTAAAACTGAATCCTTTTCCTGAATATGAGTCAGCCTTAGTGCATTTGATTTGTTAGTCAGAGTGACAATGGGACTTCTGCCCAGGCAAGAATATCAAAGTATGTTTTTAAACTGCCCCCTTTTTTCATAATTAATATGTATTACTTATTTCAGGATCTCCCACAGCAATTCTGCTCTCAGAGTTGAGTGATTGCATCTCGAACTGTGGGCAGCTGACAAGGTCATATAATCTGGAGTCTTCCTTCAGGTAATTAATATAATAAATATGATATGATACAATATGTGATGTACTACATACACATTTTTTTCCTAATATGTTGTTACAATCTGCTTAAATATGCAGAAAGAACTTTTAGATTCGAATATTCCCTTGAGCAAAATTAAAACTCATACGAGTTATCTGTCGACACCAAAACTGTTTTTATTAATTGCTAAGAGATGTAAAGAGAAAGAGGAAAAAATAAGAAAAAGTTGGAAAATGCTAAGATTACTTTTAGAAGCAGAGAAAAGATTACCACCAAACTACCTTTTCCGTTTAACTGGTCTGGAGTCGGGGGGGGGGGGGGGGGAGGGAAACAGTTTTTTGCCCTTTTTTTTTTTTCTCTGTCTCTGCCGCTTTTTCGGTGTTATCTCTTTAGCCGCAGGGGGTCATTCACAGCTTCAGTTCTCTGGAATGCAACCAGGATGTGGGTTTCACTACTCACACCGGCTGTGTCTCAGGCTGTAGAGGTCCAGGCTGTAGAGGTCTCGGTTCAGCTGTACCTCTCAGAAGTATGGTCAGAGTGGCACGGTGGGTCTCAGTCCAGTCCACTTCAAGACGGCAGAGGTCCGGTTTCGGGCAGGAAGCTTTCGGTGGCAGGAGAAAAAAAAGGTGAGGGCGAGGCGGGGGAGAAACTCTCAGCTGCTACAGCCAATTGTCTTTCCCACTCCTCTTTCCCTGCTTTTCCCAAATTTCTCCTCAACCTTTATAGTGTTCAGAGGAGGCTCTGCGTGGCCTCCTGGCACGCAGCCCTGTTCAGATGTTTGAAGAGATAAGATAACCATGAACAACAACAGGATCTTTGGCAGGAAGACTCCAGTGGGAAATTCTGGTGAGAACTTCTGGTGGAAAACTGACACAGAAGTTTCGGTAGGAAGTTTTTGACAGGCAGAAACAATGGCGAAACATAATTTTTGGCATTTGTATGTTATCTGTCTGTTACATATGTCTAGGGTTTTAATAATCTTCTTTCTTATTATTTTGTTGGCTCCTTTCTAATATATAATTTTTGTTTATCTCAAACCAAGAAAATCTGTTTCCATATTTCATGATGATTCCTTAGAACATCAGAGAAATTAGAAATTTCTATTACAGTTTGACCTAATATATAGCATGGATACAGCTGCTTTCCGTGTACAGGGAGTACAGAGATTTGACCATGGCTGGTGCTGTCACTCAATGCTACTGTGATATGGGAGCCCGTCACCATGCCCGTGCTCACTCTATTCAGATTATGAAGGCTGAGGATATTGCTGCCAGCAAGTGCCGCAGACCAGCTGTCAAGCAGTTCCATGATTCTGTGTATTTTGCTCCCACTGATCTCTGTAAGTGGATTTCTCAATGTATGGATTACTGAAAATGTATATGTTCTGGCACTAGAAGTTAAAAACCAGTACCTTTGTTTAACCCCTTCTGAAAAAACCCTGAGAAACGCACCTTAGGTAAAAGTCACTTAATATTACTGAAATTGTTTTACTAGGACATGTATTCATTGAAGATTTATGTTGACAAATGGAATTTCTGTAGCATTTTCCACTTGCATCCAGACAGCTTCGCTTTGAGGGTTGCACCCTGTGTACTGCAATTGACTCCAGGGATAGTGTAAAGTATAGATACTGTTCTTAATGCTCTTTTTTGCACAGAAGAGTGCAGGGCAATGTCAGCGCTCCACCCCACAGAAATGTAGTTCTGTTCCTTCCTAAATACTGATTTTCCTTCAAAACAGAACAGACTCAGTTAATGATCTCATTTGCGGAAATAAAAGGTGCTTTTTCTCACTTAAATGCACTTAAAAAGGATTTTAGACTGTTATGTGCATCCAGTTCAGTCTTTCCACTGAACTTATTCCTCTCTGCAACTAAAGCAGCCTGTCAGGTACCACATTTTTTTCAGGATAAAGAATACTAGGAAGAATAACTTAAAAAGTCTTTAAGAAAGAAAAGGAAAGAAAAAGACAAACCATGACTCAAGGTAATATTTTCCATGGAACTTGGGAAGTGAAGGAAGTCAGCTGCCTGTGGTAAAGATAAGAAAGAAGCCCTTATATTTTAAGGTTTGAAGTTAGAACAGGTTTGGTTTGTTTGTTTGTTTGTTTGTTTTCTACCAAGGAAAAACATGGATTTCCACAAAAAACATTCTTCCTGCAGATCCACAGATGAAAGTGTCTAAAAACTAGTATTTTCAGTGTTTAACAAAAAGATTGAATTTACTTCAGGGGAATCAGTACTTAATATCTGTATCTAATGCTCCGGTGACAGAAAATATCTGTGAAAACCTTTAATCTACTCTGCTCAGCACAAAAAACCAAGACTGCTACACTCTCTGGAAAGAGGTCTTCACACTATGCTGAATACAACTCCTCAGAAGCCTAAATGGTATCTCAGAGTATTTTTCTGCTTAGATTGTCAGGACACCTACTATTATGCCTGTGTCTTTGTCACATTACCCAGGTAAGAAATGGAAAGAAGAAAATTCTTTGAAAATCATAAGTTATGTTTAAAACAATTTAATTTACTTAAAAATAGGACAACCAATTCAGAATAATGAGGAAACAACCTGGATGCTTGGTGCTAAGTACCATTTTTTCTCAATCCCAAACACACAGATGCATTTAAGAATCATGTTTCATGTGAGACTTTCTGCTGCAGCCTGAGCTCACCATTCTTCACCAGTGCTACTTGATTCCTGGCCTGTGATGTGCTGCTCTGCCTCCCACCGGCCTCTTTATTTCTGAGAAGGAATAAAGTGCAGAGACTGCATAGTGCAAGACCAAAATGATTTTCCTACCTACATTAAATTGATTATTTGAAACAGGCCCACATGAAGCATCTTTACAGCTAACAAAGCATTATTTCAATGTGCCATCTGTACTTTTCCAAAATGAAGAAGTTTGTCTAAACTAAGTGTTGCTTAAGGAATGCTTAAGAGGCCATCCAGCACTCAACCTATCTGGGTCACACCTATCCTGAGTACCATGGGGCTGCTGAACTTACCATACACTTTGACTCATATTTAAGAGAGATGAGTATTTTCCACTGGCATTAAAAGGAAGCTATGAATGACCCATGCCTTAGATGGCTAAGGCCACTACGTATTTAATTGTGACCACATAGCTATCTAAAGTGAAGCTGCATATTCTAAAATCAAAACTTAGACATGGGAGGCCTTAGGTTCTACTTACCTGCCTATATGAGTTAATATCAAATGCAGGAAAAGAAATTTCCACAGGCTGGAAACGTCTCTCTCGCATTTCCAATTTCGATGTTAATGTCTTAAGGCTGTGCTTTGCATGTTACAGACTTTGCATGCTGTCTTGTCCATGGGAGCACTAACATTAAGTAGCAAAGCTTATTTTTGCAATTCCATTCCTCACAAGTTATTTTTTTGTTTTGAAAATGAAAATGATACTACTCAAACTGGCCTATTATGCACTTAAAATGTTTTGGAAAGCTTCTACAGTTTTACAGAAAAACATAAAACCTTTCCCCCTGTATTAAAAGCAATTAACAGATCCACAGTTTCTATTTTAATCTGGGAAAGAACAAAATCATCATTGATTTTTATTTAATATAAGGCATTAATATGTTACATCATATTTCCATATTCACATGAAAGCATGGCTTTTTATAAAGGACATCTAATATTCTGCTAGGATTAATTACAGCCCCTTCTGTATCACATGTCCAGATAACTCATGGACATCAGATGCTTATACTGCCTTACCACCTAAGCAAGAGTGCTCATTCCTGAATTCATGTTCTGATCATTATCGGGACAGTACTCTTAAATAGCATGAAAAGTACTGCTGATCTTGTCTTGCTAGATAGCCCGTCCTTTGAAGACTCTTCCAAAGTACATCCCCTCACATATGGCCTACACTTCTGTTCTGCTTTCATTAATGAGGTATGGTAAGTCTTAGCACACAGTTATCCAGCCAACTTGACAGCCTGGTACATCCACTTTATTAAAGGGCAGAATAGTTACAGTTTCCATAGCCACTAAACTGACCCGTATTTTAAGTGGTTTAAATTCTCCAGGGCTAAAAGATATTTCTGTGTTTTCCTCTTGTAATAATGAAGAACATGTTCCCCTTAATGATGGTCATAGTAGACATTTTCTCATCCATTGTTACCTGGAAGCAGTTACATTAAATCAGTTTCCATGAAATAGGGGAAAAGAGTAGAAAAAGATCAAGATGTTGCCACACTCTAATACTACGAACAAGCTATTGAGGAACACAGAAAAAGGAGGTGGAAATAGAAAGTAAGTAATTCTCAGCTAAAATCACATAATTACAGAATATGCTGAGTTGGAAGGGACCCATAGGATCATTGAGTCCCACCTTTAGCCCTGTACATGACCATCCCCAAGAGTCACATCATGTGCCTGAGAGTATCATCCAAACATACCTTGAACTGTGTTAGGATCGGTGCTGTGACCACTTCCCTGGGGAGCCTGTTCCAGTGCTCAACAACCCTTTGAGTGTAGATCCTTTTTCTAATATGCAACCTAGACCTCCTCTGACACAACTTCAGGCCATTCCCTCAGGTCCTGTCACTGGTCACCACAAAGAAGAGATCAGTGCCTGTCCCTCCTCTTCCCCTGAGGAGGAAGTCGTAGGCTGCAATGAAGTCTCCCCTCAGTCTCCTCCAGGCTGAACACATCAAGTGATCTCAGCCTCTCCTCATATGGCTTCCCCCAAGGCCCTTCACCATCTTCGTTGCCCTCCTTTGGATTCTCTCTAAGAGCTTAATATCTTTCTTATATTGCAGTGACCAAAACTGCACACAGTATTCAAGGTGAGGCCTCACCAGTGCAGAGCAGAGCGGGACAATCCCCTCCCTTGACTGGCTGGCGATGCTTTGGCTGTTCCCCGCCAGGACACGGTTGGCCCTCCTGGCTGCTAGGGCACTGCTGACTCCTATTCAACTTGCCATCGACCAGGACTCCCAGGTCCCTTTCCGTGACACTGCTTTACAGCATCTTGTTCCCCAGTCTGTCCGTACATCCAGGGTTGCCCCATCCCAGGTGCAGAATCCAGCACATTCCCTTGTTGAACTTCATCTGGTTGGTGATTGCCCAGCCCTCTGATTTGTCGAGGTCTCTCTGCAGGGTCTCCCTGCCTTTGCAGGAGTCAGCAGCTCCTCCCAGTTTTGTGTCACCTGCAAACTTTAACTTAGTGTCCCTTCCAGTCCTGTGTCCAAGTCATTTATGAAGATGTTGAAGAGCACTGGGCCCAAGGTGGAGTCCTGTGGAACCCCACTAGTGACAGGTCACCAGTCTGATGTTACCCCATTCACTGTTACCCTCTGTGCTCGACCCATGAGCCAATTGCTCACCCACCACATGATGTGTTTATCCAGCTGTGCACTGGGCGTTTTGTCCAGAAGGATCCTGGGAGAGAAACTATCAAAATGATTAAGTCAACTGGGTTCCCTTGATCATCCAGGTGGGTTATGTATTAGCAGTGATCGGACTCCAGGAACAGCTTCAACTACCACCAGGTGAGGGACCTTGGTAAGTTGAGAACCCTTCACACTAGCAACAGAGGGCTATGGTGTCAGGACCTGCAGCTTTGAATTGTTGCATCAGGAGAGGGTAGAGGAGACCTGTACACCATCTTATTGATGCCTAAAAGTCAGAGAAGAAACTCTCTGGACTCATTTTGAGAATAGAAAGCCGAAAAGCACACGCGTTTATTTCAGCGCTAGGTGCAGTGGAAAAAATTCCAAAGGATGCACCCTGAATCACACAAGTTTCATATATACAACTCTCTAATTACAGATTCACAGATTATCTCACCTGTTCCACTCCATTTTCCACCCACCACACGCCCCCCTTGAATTGCTTTGAAGGTCGTAAAGCGACCCCTGGTGCCAGGCATCAATCTCTTTCTTGCTATGTTCTTCTCTCGACTCCTTGGTTCTGGCATGGTTTCATGCCTTCTGGAATTGGTTCAGGGCCTAAACCCAGTTTCTTGGATCTGTTTTGCCTTCTTTCTTGTTTTCTATCACTCTCTTCACAAGTGCAAGCAACCACCACTGCTTTTATCAAAATTCTTGCCTGTAAAGGATCTTCACAAGAAATGATAAACTATGCACTTTCCCTTGAGAACTTCCAACCTTGCTAAAATACATGAGTTCTACGGCTAGTACTCTCCTTTTAAAATGCTTACTCTAAAATACATAAATTCTATAGCTAAAAATTTCTAATAAAATACTTAACTTTATGGCTACACTATCATCCAGTGTCATTGATTAGAGCACAAAGCAATTCAGAAACAACATAATCTTAATTTCTGAAGTATCATTCAGTATGGAAGCCCTACAGCTATTGTCTACCAAAACATGCTACATATACTAGAGCGCAAACGTTTTTCAGTACTACATGGGCAGATTTCTGCTAAGACATCTGAGGTAAGATAAGACTCTGAAATACTGAAAATCCCAGGGATTTTACCACAAGAAACCAAAACCAGTGAGGAAATGTATCATGACATTAAGAGAAACAGACCGGCAAAGATTTGTGATGTTTACCTTCACTGACATCTGATCCCAAACAGCACCCTTATTAGCTCATTTGCATTAAGTGATTATCTTACCGTTCCTTAGCTAGACTTAAAAGTTATGTAAATCAGTGTAGAGAAGACACAAAATTTCATCAGGTGCTACTTAAGTTTACTTCCTGGGAATTCTGCCTTCAGTACAGAAGGAAAATAAGACTTACTGGTTTTGGTGGTGATCATCTGTTCTGAGCTGCTTGCACCACAGACCCATTCTGACGTACAATACAAAATATTCTACTGACATTTTGAAGCAAATGTTCATCAGAATAAAATACTGTATTAGGTTTCATTATTATATTTTTAATATAGGATAGTATACTATACTAGCTAATACTTTTGTTTGAGACAATGCTCTAGTTGTCACAAAACTGGGAGAAACCTAGCTTCAATTAGGGCTCCCAAGCCCTGCTTCGCCCTGCCTGGCCCCTTGGACAGGTCAAGAACTGGTGCTGGCTGACTGGGGTCGCACTCAGATAACAACAAACAATTGCCCGTTGGGTCTCCAGTGAAAGCATCCTTCTGGCCAGTGTTAACAAGCGCCTATGTCAGCTCATAATCACAGATGTAGTTACAACATATGTTAAACATTCATATTTTCACTTCAGCACAAAAAACAATTAGTGGACTTTACACACTCTGACAAGGTCAGAGCCGAAACAATAGGACCACCATCTAAGGCAACAACAGACAGAAGGGCTTTCTCATTATACAGGCCTTACAGGACTATTTGGCAAGTTTTATGTGTACAGCAAAAAACTGTAGGGAAGATGCCAGCAGGCAGAAGGAAACAGTTTGGTTCAAGAAGCAGGAAAGAGTAAGTGGGCTCCTCAGGGAACAAAATTATGTGGGTGTAATGAACCATCTACTGAGGCTTGTTCTCCTGGATTGAGGGAAGCAGGACTTTTGTTTGATCTCGACACTTACTGCTCTTCCCCTATCTCTGACTGATCACACTTGTGTAGATACTGAGCTCACAAGTGTCTACAAAACAGAAAAGGAACTAAATTTCAATGTTTCTGTTCTCTGCAGACTGAATCCACTCTTGCCTTCATTTGTCTATCTTCACTTGCATAATCAATTTGTCTTTTCAGTTCAGATTATCCTCAATTTGTGAAAGGAGCCGTCAGAGGCATAAGTACCATGCCTGCCCATATCACCCTGCCAATAATTATAGATCTGGATTGATTTCTGTGGACTGTGTGTCTTGGGCAAAAGTGAAAAGAAATAAACTAGAGGTATTGTATTAGCCGAGATCACAGATTTTGAATGAAGCTGGTTGGTGCAGTAATTTAGATTCACATTTGTTAAAAATAGCTGTCCAAGTTATTATGTCAATCTGTTAGGACAATGTTCAATTTGTCTATCTCCTCAGCAAGGTTGCTTGGAAACAGGGAAATAGTTGGAGAAATCCATTTGTGAAAGTGTGGTAACACTTGAGAAATCAATACACCCACTTTGGTTTTATTCAAAGATTTAGAATCTCTGAGATTAAAAAACCACAACAAAACAAACAAACCTATTTCTAATAATTTTAAACACATCTGGTGCAACCAGCAACTTGCAGATGGGTCTTTGTTAAACACACAGTCATCTGTCACTTTCACAACTGTGTGTACACTGGTATCTCTCTCCTGGTGCAAGTAACAATCACATTCAAGGCAGAGTTTCTCTTGCAACACGCAAACTTAGGACTGAGGCCTGACTGGCTTCACAGAGAGAAATTAAAGCAAATTATTTTTAGAAACAGAACCATGAAATTGCAGCATGAAGTGCAGTAAGAGCATGGAAATATCTGTCCCTGGAAGACAAACAGAAGTCTCTTGGTCAGAGTAGCTCATTTAAATAATGCTACTAAAGACATAAACATGTAGATTTGTTGTCAGCTCATATACTGTTTCACATTATGCATGATAAGGGTAAGGAGGCAAGAACAGACAGCAACAGAGAGATGTCTGAGTCAGTTATATTAACTGGCCAAGGGAAGAAATGGACATGCAAGATTTTTCAGAAATACAATTCCAAACAGTGAGTCTCTCATTTGACTGTGCTGAACTCTGTGCTGATGAATAATGGCCTTTAGGGAACACTTACAAAACATGAGCATCAGTCACTACAAAGAGCTTTTTGAGGTAAACACCTAGGTTGCAGGATTTCTTTTAATGCAGGGGATTTAACGAACTTTTAATTTTTTTCTTTATTGGATTATACAGAAGTTTAAGAACCCAATACAACCTTAATTATGTGAAAAAAAAATCACAAAGGCTATCCCGCTGAAGTTCTTGGGACACATGTACGGGTTGAATGGGCTGCTTGATCAGGTTCCCTAACTCTTTGCCAGCTGTATCTTGCCACAGCTGACCCTGCTCCACACCGCTCTCCACTCCCCGCAGTTGTGCTCCTCTGTTTTCCACATTTCTCAGCATCTTGCCTTCATAGACACTAGACAAGCACAAAAAAAAAAAAAGAAAAAAAAAAGAGCAGAACAAACAGAGGCGGCTGGAAAATGTTTCACTGGGGTCAGTTGCAACATTGTCCAGTCAGAACTTTAGGCAGATGCAGGCTGAACAAAAAAGAGTAGGAGTAGGAGAAAACAGTGCCTGCTGGAAGAGCAGGGTGAACAGTTTATATTGAATAATTAATATGATACGCTTCACTATTCTCATTCCTTATAGATTATCTGACAGCAGGCTTATTATTTTCCTGTTAATTTTCTGAGGGGAAAAAAAGATCCAGTTTGGTTTCTGGCAGTGAGGTTGTTTGCCATCAGTGGGGACAGAGTGAGCATTCACTATGCAGTCTGATCAGCTGCATTGGTTACTTTTGACCATAAAAACATACCTGTTTTCTGTCACCTTACACGGAGAGTGACATTCTTCAAAGACTAGTCCTGCTGCAATTGAATTTTCTGCAGGATCCCATTGACTTGAATGATATGAAACAATATTCTGCAGTCATATGCTCAAATCAAATCACTGCAGCACAGGTACTGACACTGAAAATAAAAACAAAGCCTCAGAGGAGTTTATACTCCACAGGCATGAATTTTCCTGTCCAAAAGGTTACATATACATGGAGGACACGACAATAAAATGCATAGGTCAATTCCTCTTCTTTGTTAGATCTGAGTATGAGAGGTATAATTCACTTGTAGCCAATAGTTGTTTTACATTCATATATTTAACAGCAAAATTTGACACAAGGCAGGAAGGCCAAGAACCAATAACAAACAACCTTTTGGGTTTTGTGGCCTTCAGCTAAGCTAAAATGACTCAAACAATACAACACGCAATTTCAATAACCCTACAGGGATGCTGTTCACGAGCAAATGCAAATTATGGTGAATTTATGCATCTCTGGAGATTTACTCAAAGAGAATACAGAGATGATTGCCTTTGGGATGAATGAAAGCTGCAGTACTCACTGTGCTATACCCACATTAGCTTCTGTGAGCAAGACATGAAGAATGATGGCTACAGAAAGAAGAGAATTGTTCTCAGGAGGGTTCCAAAAGAGCTCCTTCATGGGTGAATGCTCGTCAGAGAAGCTGGGGTATCTTCAGGGCAACTTGTCTCTATGACACTCATCCCACAAGCATAAAGTATTGACTCGTACAACCCCATGGATGTAGGCCTTGGATTTTGGCAGTCTTCAGTATAGGTTCTGACTGTGCACTGCTGTAGCACTGTTTTCAAGAGCATTTAATTCATGGAGAAAATTCAGCAGCTCTAATATGGACACGAGCATATGGACTCAGATGAATGTAACCTCTTCACTAGTGATGCATATGTTCACATGCTAAGGTGTCCAGGGATACAGGGTAAATTTTAAGCATAGGCAGGACAAGAAACAGCCATCAGGAAATGATTATCAAGTCAAGAAAACACGTAGATTAGAATGTGATTTTTTTCAGGCAAAATAACTTTAATTGTATTTTATTTACAAATTGCCAACACGAGGATCACTCTGGGCCTCTTTTAATCAGGTGTAATAGAAATGCTAATACTTTAGGAGGTTGGGGGGGGTATGTGGTGTGTGTGTGAATTATAGTCCCAGTCACCTGAGTTCCACCTCACTCCTAATCAGCTATCACCTCTTATGACCACTCTTCATAGTCTGCTTTGCTGCTCAAAGCTGGTGGGAGGGTGTGCTGTAGTTTACTCCCTGAAAGGTTCCATTCACCTCGCCAGAGTGTTATTACACTTGAAAACAGAGCAGTGCTAATTAATTTGAGACAGAGAAGTGGCTACAAAGTAAAAGAGTTTCTTTTCTGCAGTGCCTTGTCTTTGTTGTGATCCACAAGATGGTCTCCCACAAAAGGGGCCTTTCAGAGGGGCACTCCAACTGTTCAAGCAGAGGGCTTTATTCAGAGGGATCTTTAACTAGCAGCTGTAAAGAAATGATGGTGTGGAAAGTTGCATAGAATACACTTGGGGTTATGATACTGAAAGCAAAGGAGGAACTTGAACAGTAAGGCAAGATAACAGAAGAGGGATATGAGTAGGAAATTACAGATGAGTTTTCAAGATGACTTCATTGAGCCATTCACTGAAACTGATCTTTATACAGCCTGCTTGACATTTCTAGCCCAGGCATTTTAAGTCGTGTGCTAAAAGGAAATTCTTTTCTGGTCTGCCATGTATTTCCAGGTATTTGTTAAGCGAAAGAGGTGCTTTGCTAATGACTAAGAGATGCCAAACTTTACTAGCAATGTTAAGTTCAGGAGTCTTAATTTGTTAAGTTTGCAACTCAGATATGCGTACATATATATGTACAGAGTCTAAAACTCCCCAGGAAAAAAAATCTTAGACGAGTTTCACAGACTTATTAGCCCTCCTTCCTTAGATACCAAAGAGCAGTTAGCCATTGCATTTAGAGTTGGCCAAGTTAATGAAAAATTGCTTGTCAACATGAGGAAGCCCCATTAAAAAAATCCATTTACCTCAGGAGCTTTGGGGAGGGGCCCTTTGCCGCACTGTGCTTCACAGATCTCTCCAAACATAACTGTACACATTGCTGTATTACAACAAATATGCAGAAACATATGTTCAGTTTTGAGTTGTCCATTTCATGGAAGGACAAAAAGGTAAATAGCATTCGGCTACATTTGTACATTTTTTTTTTCCGTCTTGAAACTGAACAGTACTGATCTTGTTCTGATCTTGAACCAGGAGTTTAAAGGAAACCTAGAAAATAACCTACAGAGTCATTTACATGGAGAAATTCAGAAAGCTGCTACTTCCCTGTGCTCTTCCCCTTGGTGACAGTTTTATTAAGAAACTGCAAAAACTGAAGGGAATAGCAAAGATGACAGCAGCACTTGGGAAGGGCGTGCTGCCCTCCTCAGGCAACCTGCCGCGAGGAGCTCGCTGCTGCTTTGAGACCAGCCACCAACTCAGGAGAGGCTCCACTACAAGAAATAACTCTATTTAATTTTAACAACCATGACACAACGCGGGAACAAAAAGGCGGCCATCACAGCCCGTGACGCTTCCGCTCTCCCTGTGAGGGCGAGGGCGCGGCGGCGCCTTTCCTCAGCCCCTCATGGGCCTTAAAATGGCGACGGGCGAGCTGCGAGGAGGGTGGGAGTTGTCCTTGCATGGGCGCCCACGGACCCTCCCGACAGGGGTGTAGACTGCGTTGACGTGAAGAGGGGAGCTGAGGCAGTGCTGTGTAGCTGCCAAGCACCTGCATCCCTGCGAAAGGCGCTCCGGATGGCGCGGGGGGGGGCGAAGGGGGAAAAACAGGGGCATGCGGCAGTTGCAGCCTTCCCCCCCTCTCCACCCGGAGCAGCGGTGGCAGAGCCAGCTGGGGAATCTCGTTTGTGTCGGGGAAAGGCGCAGCCGAGACAATAGTGATTAACAATTTGAACAAAGTACCGGCTAAGAATCGGTGACCGAGTTTGGCCCGGCCTCTAAAAAAGACGTGCTCTCAAACCCTTGGCAGTGGTGGGGGCCGTGCACTGCCTTTGCACTGCCTTTGCACTGCCTTTGCACTGCCTTTGCACTGCCTTTGCACTGCCTTTGCACTGTAGTGCAAAGGAGCAGAAAGAAGCAGAAAGAAGTCCACTCTATTCCAATGTAAAAGATGCTGCCTTCAGGTTTTCCTGAAAGTTGAGCCTTATATTTACACTTTGGAAACTAGTAAACAGACCAGGTAGCAGAATTATCTGGTTGACCGATAAAAATGCTAACCTTGATGGAAGTTGTTCATATTCTGTGTGTACACTCAGTCAAAGGCAGGCATATTGTTTCTGATATAATGCCCAAGCTTTCAGATATATAACAGCAGGAGAGATGCTTATGTGTTGGATGCTTTTGTATTGGAGGAGCAGAGACAAGCTGAAATAGAGGTGGCCACTCTCCTCCAAACTGAAAGTAGACTCAAACATGGTTTGGGGTGTTTTGTTTATTTGTTTGTTTGTTTTCCTATTTCCTTCAGGCTTACAGACAGAAACTAATACGCCACATAAAACCTAGTGGTACGACGGCTTTTCCTTCCTGTCATTTTTATCTATGATTTTGGGACCCCAGAAGGTAACTGCTCCTCAAATGATATATGACTATACCTTGCACTTGATAACAGGAATTTTGGGATCCTCAAGAACCCATATTTTTGCCCTGGTTTCTCAAGGTACTTGAACTGCTCTGGTGACCAGCAACACGACCCAAGGGAATGGCATGAAGCTGCGTCAGAGGAGATTTAGACTGCATAGTAGAAAAAGGTTCTACACCCAGAGTGTGGCTGGTAACTCCCCAGGGAAGTGGTCACAGCACCAAGCCTGATGAAGTACAAGAAGCGTTTGGACAATGCTTTTGGGCATATGGTGTGACTCTTGTGGCTGTCCTGTGTAGGGCCAGGAGTTGGACTCGATGATCCTCGTGAGTCCCTTCCAACTCAGGATATTCTATGATTCTATGAACTTGAGTTTTGCATGGCACAAGTGGTAAGATTTGTGTGCAAATGCGCGACCTTGTGATGCCTGTAACCACCCCCTTTTTTAATGCGTGAAAGGCTCCATGGGATTCACAAGGACTGCAGAAGGCCAGCACGCAGTCCTTCAGTGATCTGCCCCACCACCACTTGGTGTGGGACTCACCACTTGAAGCTGCTGTAGCTGGAGATGGGGAAGTAAGAAATTTTTCTTATATCCCACTGAGCTCCATCAGGGATTACTGGCTGACATCTGCAGCTCAACTCAATATTGAGTCCAGACAGCTGACTGTCAGGCTAAAGTGTCCAATGTGGGGGACAGTCAGTCTGCGTGGAAAATTTTGTAGTTGCTCATGTTGCAGTTTCTTCTCCCAGCCTCAGCCATGATTTCTTCCCAAAGCAGGAAGCAAACCTCCTTCCAGGCCATTTTTGCGGACTCAAGGAATTAAGTTGAAGATTGGCTAAAGTATTTAAATTTTCTGATTTCCTATAGTACTTTGATTTGCCTCTCATGGATTCTGCTGCAGCCACCACTAATGAGAGCTACGAGTGTAAATCTAGGATGTGATTCAGAGAGTCAAGTTCTCATTTTGGTGCAGTGTAAAGCATCTATTATGAATTCAGCACATGCAACCTCTCTCACTGATACTAAGTTATGTGAATGACTAGAAGGCATGCCACATACATGAACTAAGCGAGCCAATTTATATTCTCAATTATACTACTGTAAAGGTAAGGTAGTTCATTAAATTCTTGTGGTACCAGGTTTATACCACTGATACAGTAATTTAGTCTAATTTAAGAATATATTTTAAAATGTATTTGTATTTTTCTTTAGTGTGATTGGTCTGAGGCTTGGGAAGCCAACTTGTGAGTTTACAGAACATTCACTGTTAATCCACAGAGTGGTGCTGTTGGTGTATTCTGGATGTACTGCAGCAGAATATAGAAATGTCTTAAGACTGTTTAATTTAGCTAAACTTTTGTCCAGGTGGCATTGTAACTAAGGACAGAATTTAAACAAAATACTTTACTTCTCCATGCGCTCAGCCTCTCTGAACAATAAGGGTTCTTTTCTAATTGCAATTCCATGTATCCGGATCAGTTTTTGATTTTTTCCACCCTGCTTATGTCATATTATTGTTGTTTATAAGTGAAAGTTACTGTTCTTCGACACAGTGCAGGACTGGAGAGGTCTGTCTGTCCTTGTCATGTCTTTTGTCACTCAGTGTATGAAGTGGCGTGACCTGAAGGTTTTAGATGACAGCTGGGGACTCTGCAGTCTGGAAAGGCTTCCTTCAGTGTGAGGTTCTGCACGCAGGGAAGCCAAGTGCAGAAGCCAGGGTAACACCTCTTGCTCGCCAAGGTTGTGTGTGATAGTCATTGCTGTTCTCTGTTCTCTACTTCCTGACTGTGCAGAAACAACACAGTTGATACTGGGTCAAATTCCTCTACATATGCCACCACATGCTCTTACCTAAATTCTGCCATGACCATGTAACTCTTTGAGAATAAGAGAATATTTTGGTTCTGATGCCCTTAAACTCCTGGCCTTTCTGAGATGATTGCCAATGAATCCTGTTTGTACCATTCTGTACCACCCTACTCAATTACTCTTACTCCTTTAAAATTTACTGCTGTGTTGGTTATTCACAGAGTCACAGAATACGCTGAGTTGGAAGGGACCGATAGGATCATCAAGTCCAACCCTTAGCCCTGCACAGGACCATCCTAAAAAGTCACACCATGTGCCTGAGACTATAATCCAAACACATCTTGAACTCTGTCACACTTGGTGCTGTGACCACTTCCCTGGGGAGCCTGTCCCAGTACCCAACCACCCTCTGGGTGTGGATCCTTTTTCTACTATCCAAGGTAAGCCTCCCCTGACACTACTTCAGCCATTCCCTTGGGTCCTGTCACTGGTCACCACAGAGAAGAGATCAGCGCCTGCCCCTCCTCTTCCCCTGAGGAGGAAGTTGTAGACTGCAATGAGATCTCCCTGCAGTCTCCTCTTCTCCAGGCTGAACAGACCAAGTGACCTCAGCCGCTCCTCATCTTCATTGCCCTCCTTTGGACACTCTCTAATGGCTTAATATCTTTCCTATATTGCAAAAACTGCACACAATATTCAAGGCGAGGCCGCACTAGTGCCAAGCAGAGCGGGACAATCCCCTTCCTCGACCGGCTGGTGATGCCTCTCAGGACACAGTTGGCCCTCCTGGCTGCCAGGGCACACGATGTGGAGAATTATGCTACCTTTACCTGAATTGCTGATTTATCAGCTGCAAGTTCACAAGAATCAAGTTCTTTTTACCTTGTCAGAAAAATCAGCACTTTCAAAAAAACCTTGATTTGTAGTTACTCAAAAAAACCTTTTTCAGAGCCCAGAGCTAAATTTAACCTAGAGATTTCAACTTGCAATGAGGGTGTTGCATCCTCTGTCACTTCTTTTCAGCTACCCTGTATACCAGTACCAGGCCCACAAAATGGCAGACTATGCTTACTTCCAAGATGAGCATTGTTCAGTACTTGCTCTCACTGGGTATGTGGAGGGCCTCTCCCAGATTAGATACTAGAACAGGTAGTAGACTGGGGCAGGAAAGCTCTCACCACTATTGTTCAAAGCAGCATAAAGAGGTTGTTGAAGGACCATTTCCCCAGGCAGAAAACGCTTTCTGCCAGAACTTGAGAGCTGAATGTGGGATTTCCAATCTCTACCTTTCTTCATGGCCAGAAAACAACCTTGAAATACACAAGCAAAATATGTTTCGTATTTTCCCTCACTGGTTTATGTAGTTTAAGGTTAACAATTCACGTGCGTAAGCAAGTGCTCTTTTAGCCCAGAATTAGAATCCGTATGGGTCTGGTATTCTATTTTTGCAGCAAAAGATTGAAGTTAATAACATTAAAAGAAATGTAACACTCCAAAGTTAAGCACTCCAGATTTCTGATTCTTCCTTTTGCCTTATTTTCTATGAATCTTCCAGATTCTACAACAGATAATTCAGGGATTCTGAAGAGAGCAGCTTTATTTATTGGATAGCTTTCCTACACTCCCAAACTGTCTGTCCTCTAGAATTTTGCAGAGGCTGTTTGAAAAAACAGAATGGACGCATGTACTTTAAAACAGCAGAATAGCATATGCACAAAGGGGCCAAGTTTCAACAACCTTAGTATTCTTAGCTTCTCTCTGAAGTTTTATACTGCAGAGTGTTTGTTTTTCCTTAGTTTAATGTAGCTTGAGAGATGAAGAAGAGGTTGTAAGATAAACTGAAGAAAACCGAAGTAGCCATACAATATAATTATCACCTTGTTTGAAGTGGAAGTAAAGGAGGTATCAGAACTAAGGAAATAGTGAAATTTGAGCAGGTTTCTACCTTTAAATGTTTATCCAATATCCTTTAAACTCCATTTTGTTTCCTTTCCTCTCTGGTTATAATTCATGGAGAACTGAAAGGTGAACTGCAATTTTACAGAAAGGTAAGGACCTAATTTTTGTAAGTACCTAGGTTTAGAAAATGGCCAGTGCAAAAAAATGTGCATCTGTTTCAGTTCAAGTGACAACAAGGTATTTGGCACAGGCCAATTCCTGGGGGTATGGTCTTTGCAGACACAGCTCCATTGACTCCCCTGAATAAACCCAAATACGTTCCAACTGTTTTTACTTTCTTTTCTTTCAAAATGGAATTTGGCATGGCTGCATCTCTGATTCTGTGGGGCTCTGACACATACTCGTGGAAAGCCCCAGGACTGCAGGTGGGGAGTATTGTACACAACTGTGCAGAGTTAAACAGTGACAGTAATTCTCTGTTAGCAGTTGTTACATTTCTTAATTTTATGGTCACCTCTTGAATTGGTAAGTGTATCTATGACTGTGTTTCATGTAGTCTTTTAACAAAGATGTAAAGAAAGGAAACTATTTTCTGGCCTTTAAAATATTCTCCTTTCCCATTCTTAAACACTAGCCAGAATCAATGAGAGTATGTTTGGAAATATTTCATCTATTCAGTGGTTAGGCTTTGTTATTAGTGAATGGCTAAATTCACATGCCCACCAGTATTCTTTGTAACAGTGGCCTGAATTAGAGAGAGTCTGAAGTTTTGCAATGTGAAACTCATGGTTTAGTGTCCACCTTCTAAAGAGAAAGGCCCCATGGCCTCTCCTTCCTCGTGTGTCTTTTCTGTCTCTCAGGTTCCTTTGAGGCAGCATTAACACTTCATATTAGCCAGGTAACGTTTACCTGAAAACAGAGTTGTTTTGGTAAAGTTCATCTTTTTGCATAGGATGGGACAGAGAGTAGGGAACTGGATGGAGATTAGTCTGTTTTGCTTCATAGTTTATTATAAAATGTTAATTCTTTTTTTGGATGACTTTGCCCAAGTATTAACATTTGCTTTGGAAATCTAGTAAGTGTCTGTGAAGATGAAGGGCAATACTCCATATATTCTGCTTTGAAGTTTTCAAAAGAATTTGACTAAGTATGTTAATCAGGCTCAATTCACCTATGAGACTGTCTCACAGTACCCATTGCATTCTCCTGTGGTAATCTGGACCTTCTCTACTCTGGATTTGTGTGATACTGTTGTAAAGGCAGGTGATGTCACTGTCACACATCCTTTTTCAGGTCTCTTCTGGGACGGGGGAATTAGCCTTGGAGATGCACTGGGGAAATACTGATGTGTGATTTGGGTCACACTTTGTAGAAGCCAGATGGAAATGTCTCTGAGAATGTCTAAAGGGGAATTGAGACAGTATTTCTTTTCTGAAGAATACACGAAAACATGCAGTTGTCTTCAGAGGATGATAGGCTTCCGAGAAAGATCAGTATTTCAGGATTGTGTTTGTCTTGGCTGGCTGGGGTAAGGATAGAGCTTGGTGTCTAAAAGGGAAAAAGGAAGGAGTATTCAACAGGAGCTCAGCTGAAGGATGTGGTATGGCAAGAGGATAAAGGAGGTCATGTAGAGGAGATGCAATCAAGAACAGATTTTTCATGTGTGACAAATTAATACATTCTTACAGTCCCTGGAATCCCACTTTCTCTGGTTGTCGGGGCTTGTGTGTGGGCTCTTTCAATGCTGCCAGTTGCCATATTTCATTAATGACCCTTAAGGGGCTAACATTAACACCTGTTTGTGGTTATTTCCTGTCACTGTTTACTCTCCCAGATGGTGTAAATACAATATGCCTAGTGTGTTAGGCACTTGGCAGTAATACACTCTTTGCCAGCTAAATGCCATTTATGTTAAATTTGGCAGCCATTTCATGGTCTGAAGAATCTGTCCTCTAAGTCAAAAGCAAAAACTTAGATTCTCAAAGTAAATAGGAAAGAAGTAGCCCAATTGTTTGTCTTCCATCTTATAGTTAGTTTTCTTGTACCAAAAGGGTAGAACTGAGGAGAAGAATCTTAAAATCTAAAATACATGACTGAGATGGGTGCTCCAGTGTAGTTGGATAGTGTATATTCCCATGATCCTGAAACTATTATTTCATGACCAGAGGATGTGTGACTTTGTTCTGATGACTGAAAGCCAAAGATATAGGAAGACTTTGCTGTAGAGATGAATGTGGTCTCTGAGTCTTGAATTAAGTCTTGCTGCTGCCTGAGAAGATATTTAAAGAAGTAATCAGAGAACTGATAAACAGAGTTTCTGGAGTGCTCTGAGAAGTTGTCCAGTACTGGTCAAAATGTTTCGTGCATGACTTCAATTTCTAGTTCTCCCAGAGCAGGGAACAGGTTTTTTTCTAGGACCGTAATGTGCCATGTCCATTTGCAGTTCTAAGGAAATGTTTTACATTGACAGAAATAAGAAAAATGCCATAGTATCTTGACTTTGTCAGAGTCAGAAACATTAATGACATAGGCATTTGTGACTTTCTAGCCCAATGAGAAAAAGTCTAAAAGATGAGTAAATGCGTATCTATGCTAACCCATAGCCCAGTTGTTCACTAAAATCATTGCTATATAAAATGCTACATTCTGCACAGGAAAGGTTAAATGGGGTGCTTATGCCAACAGTGGGCGTATAGATTCATTCTTCTAGATGATGTTATTCAGAAGCTGAATCCCTGACAGCTGTGCCTTGGTAACAGAGATAACGGTAAAGCATTTGTCTCTGGATTCTGCACAGGCAAATATCCAAATCTGATTATTTTACTAGATCAAGCAGAGCAAAGACCTATCGAGTTATGAATGTAGTCATTTACTGCTAAAGTCCTTACCATGGTGCATTCTGTCTGTTGTGTGTGTGTATAAATGCTAAAGTCAGTTAAGAATACAAGCCAGTTTAAGGACAATTTAAGATACACATTTTGAGTACTGTTTCTTCACTCATAAAATCTTATACATCTGAGTGAATATGATCTTATTCATTCATCAACTCCTCCCAGTGTGGTGGATAATTTGTCAATAATCCGACCAAACCTGGAGACTGGGTTCTTGTAAGTAGAAAGGCTCTGTGAGAGGAGATAAAGAACAAGGCAAAAGCTGCAGCTGGAGAAAAGCCACTTAATAGTGGGCAACTGAGTGGATCAATGAGAGGTCATCTTCCCCCAGGCTTTCGCAGGAGAGAAGATTTTTTAATATAAGGAATACATGTCACAAATAGGAGGTAGGTCCTTTTTACATTTCAGTGCTGCACCACCATCATCTCCAACATGCAGGAGAGGGTAGCTTATGGGCAAGGGGTACTCAGGTAAGCAACCCTTGCCTTTGTTCACCTCATCATTTTTGAATCTCTTCTCTTTGAAGCAATCTTTAGACTTTTGTGGATATGGGATATGGCTGCAGTATGTCATAGAACAATGTACTTATGGTTAAAGATGTTTCTGTAGGTCTTATCAGTTTTGATATCCAAAACATTTATCTGTTTGATAGAAAAGAAACTTTTTTGTTTGTTTGTTTTTGTGTTTTTTGTTATTATACGTAGGGCCAGACTCCTACATTGCTACACTATAGTGGCCATGTGCAAACTGGCCTCTCAGGCAGGCAGTTAGACTCATGGTGTTTAGCTTCAATGGTAATGATTATAATCTGAAGCTTCTTTTTTTCCCTGCAATTTGATGACCCTTCATTGAGGTGGGTATGATAAAAGAGATTATGTCTAAATTCATATAATCTTTGCATTCTGATTTTCTCAATCACCAGTGAATACCATGGCTCAACTGAATGGACACCTAGGACATGCTTCAGATTTTGGAAATGTTGGGCAGCTGACTCAAGAGTTGACTTTTAGTATCCGAAGAGTCAATAAAGATTGGTTTATTTTGGAAGTGGTCTCCTGCTTCCCTCTAACTCCATATTGGTTACAGAGGTTTAACTTCCAAGATCAGAAGAGGTTTGCATTTCTGGCTGTACAGTAAAGAGCAAAAGTATGGGTTGTGAGGCCTAGGCTTAGATTGAAAGGGGTCAGGGTGGCTCCCTCTGTGTGAGGAAACTAAGGTTTTTAATGTTGCTGGAGGAGGTCGTGTAGTCCAGAGCAAGCATCTTCCAGCACAAATATTTGACAACTCTTAGAATGTGTTTAAAGATCTGAAAGCCTTTCTTAGCATGGAATTAAAAAACTGGAATCTCCAGTTATGGCTGGGTCACAGATCTTCTCAACGACTCAAGAAGAGTTTCTCCTGTACTGGAAGCCCTGCCAACTCAAGCAGATTGCTGGAGAGCCTGTAGTATTCTTTCTGCCTGCTTTATCAATATCAATCATAAAAACAAAGTAATTTGGAATTAGATGGCAATTTAAATGCTGATAAATATTGAAATAGAATGGAAGTGAATGTAGTGACAGTATTAAGCATGTTTGTGTGTGGTGTGTGTATTCACAGAACAACAGGGCTAAAATCTTATTTACAAAGTTCAGGCAGAAGAAATGCATTTATGAGCGTTATTTCTCTCTTTGTCAACTTGGATTGACATTTGAAAGCATTCACAGGAATCATCTTTACAAGTCTGCTTGATACATCTATCCTTTATCTCTAACAAATCTCTTACTTGACTTTGAAAAAAGTATACCACATATCATAGAGGCACAGACCCTGAGAAGGAAAAGATGGTACCATGTCTACTATTCATTCTCCTGAGGAATATCTATAGAGAGCTGTGGAAACTGTGTGGGATTCCAAATCTTTCCCTACAAGTTGATTAAGAAAAAATAAATGAGACATCCTTGTGTCATTAGTGGAGAACTACCTCTATCTCTCAGGCGTGCCATTGCCAGTGTGTGCTCAGGGCAGTCTGCATAACAGTCATTAGTATTAGGAAGAGAGCTGAGAGCACTGTTTGTAGTCGTGGGCAGATAGAGCATCCTAAAAGATGCTTTACTTCAGACAGTATTTACCCTGGATATTAGCTTGTGAGCTCAGTGCAGGGAGCATTTTTCAGTATGAAACTGGGATTTTCCAGTCATCAAAGCCCATTTGCACAAGTTTGAATCCTTTTTATTTTTAATCACTGTTATGCTCTACCTTTTTGCTACCATGTGACACACACTTTTTATCAGCAGAAAATGAGAACACTTTGTTGATCATGCTGTTATTTCTAGTTTTAATGATGTCTTTGATTGATGTGAATAATATGTTCAGCATGATCTTGTGCCACAGATTATGATCAAAACAGATTTCCTTCAGGAGAGTCTTTGACTTGGCTATAACAACAGGCATTTTTTTCTCAAAAGTATTAAGAGGATTTGTTAAGGATAAGGCCAAAAGGGAGAGAGTACAGGGAGGCAACTGAAGTGTCTGGAGTTTTCTCTTATTACTGATGAAGGTGGAAAAGAATTGCCATTCTGTCTGACTCCAAATGAACTTGTGTCACTGTTCTTGAGCCATAAGCTGCCTTTACAGCCTATATGAGCTGTAAAGTGCATGTATACCTGCTCTTACCAAATTGCCCTACTCAAAGAGCACCCTAGAATGAATGTAGTTATAGCTAAGCTATGAAATTCAGCTGGAACATCAGCTACTGAGGGGGGTTGCTTGTGTTGAGAGTCTTAGAACCTTCCTTGCTGTGGATTTGGCCCACTCCAACTAGGGTTCTAGCCAACCTGTTCCTGGACAAAACTCGGCACATCCAAAGGCCCGGGGATCATTTCTAATAGGCTGTTCATATGAGCCTGACTGTTGCAGAAGAGGGCTGTTCATTCCCATTCTGTGCCTAGGGATGCCACTGAGTGTGTGTAATTTAGCCAAAAGTGATAATTCCACAGTCAGGTTCAATGTGACCAACTACCCTGATATACTATCTGGCCGTGGTGTGTGAAAGTGGAGGATCGTTTCTCTGCTGCTTGTCCCGCCTATATATGAAGAGATAACACAACCTTGACACTGCTGTTATTTGCAATCATCATAAGTTTATCTGCTGTGATAGGTTCATGATACCCCTTTTTTCCTTGTTCAAATGCACAAACCAGAATACTCCAAAGGAAGACTGTAGCATCACGTGTGACGCTGCCTTTATATGATAAAGAATAACTACACACTCTCCGGAGCTGGTGGAATCAGAGAGCCTTTATTCGAATTCCACGCCCCCTTTTATATCCCATAACCATGTGATCCCTTTATCCAGTGGGGGTTGTGAACCTCGGCGCATGCTCTTTGGGCCTCTCTGCCCTGGTACATCCCTCTGTACCCCAGACACGCCCCTACGTCACCCCCTTCTTTACTATCTAAGAGGATCACGAAAACAGTGCAAAACAACAGTGCAAACAAACATAACAGTACTCGTAAACTACCAAAGCTTGCAGTGACGCAGCACACTGCTTGCTTTGGCCTCTTATGCTTCTAATGTAAACCTTTTTAAAACCTTCTTATATTCCTAAGGGGTAGTGCAACTTGGAGAAATAACTTTATTAACTTAAAGGCCTTGACCTAACTGTGCAAACTTATAACCTTTATTGACTTGAGGGTTTTAAATAACTGGGGAGTTCAACTTTATTAAGGAACCGGCTAAGCTTAGCAAAACTAACTTATCTTAAAGTGACCCTGTGGCTGAGGTAGTGTTATTTGTGAGGTGTTTTGTGTTTTAATATTTGTCCAGTCATACAGCACATATTCATTCACACATCATTCGCTCGATGGCCGTCTTACACTCATCATACACACACTCATGAATTTTTTATTGACTGCTTTTTGCCACATTGGTCGTTCCTAAGGGTAAACCTGAAATGTAAACATAACTCTTTTATAACTTCTGCGTTACTCTGGTTCTTGCTGATGTGAATGTGTACCTAGGTAGGGCCTGACACACCTGGAAGGAATCCATTTTAGCTCTTTTCCTGCACCCACACAGGCATAGCCCCTCCCCCACGTCACAAGATCCAGTGGTCCCGTCCACTGTCCAGAAATCAGATCCTTTACCATGACCGGTGGTTTGGGAGAGGCAGGCTCCTGAAGCCTGTGTTGCTTTTCATACTTACTCTTTTCGGTGCTGTCACAATTTAAAAAATTGATAACATACATTGCTTTCCACAGCCGTTCTTGCGGGCTATCCAGGTTCCCCCCTTTTTTTTGTTTAATTAACATTTCTTTCAGTGTGCGGTGTGCCCTTTCGACAATTGCCTGACCGGTTGGTGAGTGTGGGATGCCTGTGACATGCGAGATTCCCCAGTCTGACAGGAAATCTCTTACCTTCTCTGAGATGTATGCTGGTCTGTTGTCAGTCTTTATTTGTTTTGGGGTGCCAAGGGTGGCAAAACAACTGAGCCGGTGTCTTATCACATCTTTGGCCTTTTCCCCTGTGTGTGCTGTGGCTGTTATATACTGTGAATGTGTATCTACTGTTACATGTACATATTTCAGTGTGCCAAACTCGGGGATGTGTGTCATGTCTGTTTGCCAGATCTCATTAGCTTTTAACCCTCTAGGGTTAACGCCTTCCTGAGACGGCATGGGTGTGATTTTTTGACAGTCTGGGCATGACAGGATGATGTCTCAAGCTTGGTTGATTGTTATTTGAAATTGTCTCTTTAGAGAGCGAGCATTCTGATGGAAAAATGAGTGAGACAATTTTACTTGCTCTAAGACTCTGGGTACGGTGTTAAACATTGCTGCTCTGTCAGCTTCCCTGTTCCCGTCAGCTATGGGTCCTGGCATGTCAGTGTGTGACCTTATGTGCATAATGTAGAAATCAAACCTTCTGTGATTAACAAGAAACCAAATAGAACGCATTTCAAACAACAGATGTGGGTTAGAAACATGTCGAAGAAACGAACTCTCAAGGCGCGAGACTAAACCTGCAGCATAACAAGAATCAGTAACAACATTAACAGGTTGCTCAGAAAATTTCTCCAGGGCAATACGGATGGCAGCCAGTTCCAGAACCTGTACAGAAACTTGGTTCCTGGTCTGCACCTCCTGTTCCCATTGTCCTGTATCGGGGTTTACCCAAGTCACTGCAGCTTTTCGTGTCCTCCCAGATGCATCTGTGAAGACCGTAAGGCCTTCTACTGGTTCATGTTTGCATCTGGTTGTGGCTTTTAAAGGTAAATTACCTATTTCTGCCCACAATCTGTGTTTAGGGAGATGAATGGAAATATCACCGTCAAAGCCTGACAAGGCAGCTTGGAATCCCGTGTCCTCAGCTAGCATCCAATCCAAATTGTCCTTTGTAGCTGGAATGTAGATGGTAGCAGGGTCCCTTCCGTCCAGTTCCTGCAGCCGTTCTCTGCCTTTAATGACAAGCTTTGCAGACATCTCATTAGCAGTCCACACAGTTTTAGGTGGTGTATGGGGCAGAAACAGCCACTCTAGAATTCGCAGTGGGTCTTTTTCAGTCTGATCCCACTGGAACAAAACTGCAAATGGTTGATACCTGCTGGGAACGAGAACTAGGCAGATTTGCAATTCAGGATTTCTCCTTCTGCCTTGCCTGCCCTCTGTTGCCCTGGCACAAACGTCTAACGCCTGTCTGGCCTCTGCAGTCAGAGATCTGTTAGACGTTAGATTGGAGTCCCCTTTTAGCAGCTCAAACAAAGGGTGTAGCTCCTCTGTGGTTAAGCCTAAAACAGGCCTTAACCAGTTGATAGCCCCCAGGAGTTTCTGCAACTCGTGTAAAGTTAAAGTGTTTTTTACCTCGAGCTGCAGTGGCTGTGGGAAGATTTCCTGCTGTGTGATCCTCTCTCCAAGGTACGTCCAGGGCTGCGATCGCTGGATCTTTTCTGGTGCGACCTGTAACCCTGCTTCTTGGACAGCATCTTTTAGAGCAGTAACAACAGTTTCTAGTTCATTTTCTGTGGCTGTGGTAATTAAAATATCATCTATGTAGTGATAGATGATGGCAGAGGGAAAATGCCTTCTGATGGGATGAATAGCGTTTGCCACTACTGTCTGGCATATTGTAGGACTATTTCTCATCCCCTGAGGGAGAACAACCCAGTGATACCTTTGCATGGGCTGTGCATTATTCAAGGCCGGGATGGAAAAAGCAAACCTTGGTGCATCCTCAGGGTGTAGAAAGAGGGTAAGAAAGCAGTCCTTTAAATCAATTACCATTAGCGGCCAGTTCGCTGGGAGCATAGAAGGTGAAGGCAGTCCTGGCTGCAATGCTCCCATGGGCTCCATAACTGCATTTACTGCCCTTAAATCCTGCAGCATTCTCCATTTCCCACTTTTCTTGGGAATGCAAAAGACAGGAGTGTTCCAGGGGCTAGTTGTGGGCACAATATGTCCTGCTTCTAGTTGCTCCTGTGCAAGCTTTGTTAATTGTTCCAGCTGTTCCTTTTTCATAGGCCATTGGTCCACCCAGACTGGCTGCTCGCTTTTCCAGACCAGCTTAATGGGTGTTTGGGACGACTGACCAATGGCCCCTATTGAAAAACCTGGCTGCTTGCAGGAGGAATTTGCATCACTGTGCCAAACTGCCCAAGAACATCCCTTCCCCACAGTGTGCAAGGAATGGGGGCAACAAAAGGAGCTATTTTGGCTGATTGTCCTTCTGGGCCCAGGACAGTGAGTACTTGGGCACTCTGTCTGGGCTTTTGTGTTCCTCCCACCCCCTGAATGGTTGCAGCTGGGCAAACAGTGGGCCAGTTAAGTGGCCACTCAGAGTCCTTTATGATGGAAACATCGGCTCCCGAATCCACAAGGCCTGTGAATCGATGCCCATTCACCTGGCACGTCATGAGCGGCTGTGTGGATGTGATGGCTGTTGCCCAGTAAACTTGTGGTGTTCCTGTGCTACCGAAAGCCCCCGAACCCCACTCCCCCTCCCCTGCAGGCGACGCGCTGTAGAAGGGGATTAGTTGGGCGATTTTCTGTCCCTTTGGAATGAAACAGGGGGGTGATGGGGTCCAGGCCATTATCTGAATCTCGCTATGAGAGTCTGAGTCTATTACTCCCGGCAGCACAAACAAACCCATTCGCGTAGTGGAGGACCTTCCAATCAATAGTGCATGTACCCCTGGGTTGAGGGGACCCCAAAACCCAGTTGGGATTAGCACTACCTCTGTGGATGTTATGAAGACAGAGTCCCGGTTGGATAGATCCAGCCCAGTGCTGGCTGCAGTGGAGGGGCACAAAGCGCTGGCTGGGGTGGGGGGGCACAAATTGCCAGCCTGTTCCCTTGTGTCGCATATGTTTGCTGTACCGGGGCGTGTGACAATGCCCTTCGTCTCCCATTTTTTGGCACCCTCCTTGCTTTTGGGCGCCTACGGGGGGCTGCTTCTAAGGGTCTCCTGGGACAGTCTCTTTGGAAGTGGTCGGGCACCGCAAGCGTAACAACCACTCCTGGGTCTGGCTCCCTCCTGTACTCTTAGCTGGGCACTCAGTGCTACTGCTAACGAGTCAGTTTGGTGTCCCACTGAGCCGACCCCTTGGCAAGCACGAACCAGCTCTGCAATGCTGCAGCTCTTCTGTTTAGGAAGAGCCTGCAATGCTCTCTTACAGTCTGAGTTCGCGTTTTCGAAAGCCAGTTTCCTACAAAGTATCTCTCTGGCTTCCTCATTTTCAATCTGCCTATCTAGGGTAGATTGCAGCTGATCCAAGAATTGGGAGTACGGTTCTGTCAGGCCTTGCATTATCCTTGTGAATGACAAATTAGTGTCTCGGTCTGATGTGAGAAGTGTTCTCATGGCTCTCATAGCGTGTTTAGCTATCACCTCGTACACTTCCTTATTGTACCCAGATTGAGCATCTATCGACCGATAATTACCCTCCCTGGTTAGTTGGTGTGCGGTAACGCCTGCTTGCGGGTCATTGGCATACACAGAGCAATTCTTCCGAAAGTCGTTCAGCCACACGTTGTACTGTGTATTGGTAAGACTTATTTTTAAGATAGTCTTCCAATCGTGTGGCATGAAAATGTAGGTAGAGCTTAGTGTGTCTAAAAATGCCAGGGTGTTAGATGAAGACACGCCAGTTTCCCTTATTATTTGCCTCACTTCCTTTGTTAGTTCGTGAGGCAAAGCTTTGAACCGGCGGCTATTGCGTGGACCAATGATGACTGGGCATGCATTAATCACTTGCAAGTCTCCCACCCGTATTGCCTCTTCTCGACACAGACTCCACCTATCATTCGACCCTCCCCCAGTTGCTACCTCACTCCTTCCCGACGGAACTAACCCTAGCTCCTCCTCCTCCTCCCACCCCCACTCCTCCCCCCTGGCGGCTCTGGTGATCTCGGTTCCCGGTGAGGGGGTGTGGGTGGGTGTCGGAGGCGGCGAGGGGGCGGAGCTACCTCCCCCCTCGCGCCTATGGGTGGGGCGGGGCGGCGCAGGGGCCAGGAGAGACGGGTCAGTCCCCGGGCCGTTTGATGGGCAAGATGGCGACGCCCATGAGGGACCACACGGCCGGCGATCATCCGCAGGACGGGGGGGCAAATCTGCTGGACTACCCCCCCGGTCGCTGTAACGGAGCCCTCTGCGGTGATCCCATGAGTGGGGATCTCGCATCGCAGGCTCCGTCCCCTCCCAACGGCCCGTGCCCCTTCAGCTCTCGGCTTCTGACTCTGTGCTTAAATCACGAACGCTTCCCATTCCCCCCCCCCCGCTGGACTTTGGGCGTTAGTGTCCCTACGCCTAAAAGTTGGGCGGCTGCTGCTAGCAGTATTATTCGGGGGGTGCGTGCTGGTGTTATACGCTTGTGTTGTCCGTTCGTGGACTCTGTGTAGTGCAGACATTATTATCTGCCATGCTGGGAAAGCTCTGATAGCCTGGGGGTCTCCCCCATGGGCTGTTAGCTTTATGAAGTTCCCCAGTTCTTCCCACATGTGTATATTTAGGGCTTCTGCCAGCGGCAGTTCGGGGGTAGCTGTCTTAGTAAAACGTACAAGCTCAGTAAGTTTGGCCCGTGTGGCTTGCACATTGTATGGTTTGAGAAGGATTGCCAGTGCATCTGTGTCTTGTGAAAGTGCGGTGGAGAAAAAGATTCCCATTTTACCTTTTCTCGGCGCTTTGGACTCACGTCGTCGGAAGTTCTTTGTGTGGTGGCTGGCTACTCCCGGTTTCTGATCGGCTGATTTCCCCGGTTCAGCAGCGGCGGTGGCGCGGTGGCGGGGCGGCGTGCTCGGTCGGCGGCGGCTGCAACAGCGGGGCTTCTCCGCGGCGCTGGCGGCGGTGGCGGCTTCTCACGGCGCTGGCGGCGCGCGGCTTGGCGGCGGGCTCGGGGCTCGGCTCAGGCGGCGGCGGCTTCTCCTCGGCGCGGCGGCGGGCGCGGGGTCCTTCTCGGCTCAGTGGCAGCAGTCTGTGGGGCTCGCTAGGCGAGGTGGGTTGCGGGGGCTGCGGACGCGGTCGCGCAGGGCTCGGCAGGAGTGGCGGGCGCATACAGCAGCGGCGGGCGGCGTGGAGCTGCGGGGCTTTCTGCTAGGCAGACAGCCAGAGCGGGGGTCCGGCGGTGCGGCTGGGGTGGTGCGGGCAGCTGCGGCGCCGATCCAGCGTGGCAGTTTCGGCCGCGACGGTGGCGATGGGGCGGCAGAGGCTTCCCCGTGGTTTCAGCGCGGCTCGCGGCTCGGGGCTCCGAGCTGCAGTCACGCTGCCACTCGGGGAGCAGTTCTAGCCGCGCAGGCTGCCTTTCAGCTTGACTCACCGCTTCGGTGGTGCGTGGGACCTTCTCCGCTCTCTCCGGTGCCTGCCCGCTCCGATCTCTTGGCTATTTCTTCTTTCTTCTTTCTTCCTGTTTTCTGTGCACTTTCCTAACTTTTTTGGAGCTCACTAACTTCGTTCCTTGGTCTACCCCAAGGCAACGTTTACAGACGTCTATGTTTTTTTTTTGGTAAAAACACTCCCACTTCATAAAACTGAAGTGATAACCGGAATGTTACCGATAATACCTGGTACAGGTTTTTAAGCTATCAGATCTAATGTAGATTCGGTCCCGTTGGGGCGCCAGATGTAGCGTCATGTGTGACACTGCCTTTATATGATAAAGAATAACTACACACTCTCTGGAGCTGGTGGAATCAGAGAGCCTTTATTCGAATTCCGCGCCCCCTTTTATATCCCATAACCATGTGATCCCTTTATCCAGTGGGGGTTGTGAACCTCGGCGCATGCTCTTTGGGCCTCTCTGCCCTGGTACATCCCTCTGTACCCCAGACACGCCCCTACAGAAGACAAGTGTTGTTTTTGCCTGAGCTGGCATCATTGTCCTATTGCTTGACTGTTCACAAAGTATTTCCAAGCATAAACTGCATGTTCAGGTGCAAGCTCCACAGTGTACTTGTGCACGTGTAGTTAACCCAACCTGCCTATTTTGGCATTGTGATACAAAAACGAGAAAGGTCAGCCAGAATCATTAAACAGAATACCAACTATTTGCCAGCCTGTAGGGTTAGTTGAATATCCAACATCGATCAAATTTCTGAATGGCCGAACACCCAGTATGTCCGCTTTTATGTAAATGCCTACTAGAGGACTCTCAACTCTTTTAAAAACTGAGCTATACTTCTCAGTTCTCAGACATGGTCTTTATGCATCTGTTTTTGAAAATCTGGCTTTACTAAATGTGGTTTGTTTAAAATAAAACCCTTTGCTTCCCTGAGATGCTTCCTAGAGCTCTGGGGTTACCCTCCTTCTTTTTCTGCTTTCTCCCTGGAATTTTTCTGGTATTACAGCCTAGAGAAAGTCTGTAATAAGGCTGCTCATGCCAATGAATTGATAAGTAAAAGGCTGAGAGATTTCTTATGAGGACCTGTTCCCCATAGTAGGGTGACTATCTTCATAGGCATGATGTTATACTGAGAGTCGTTATGGTAGAGACAACTGCCTTCTTTCATCCATCCTATCCTTCCCTGAAATCTTCAAGTCTTCAGGCTGCTAAGCTTCACCTCTTGCTACTGAGAGTGATGACTTTCAAGTTCTTCCTGTACTTTTTTGGTGGAATCTTCCCAGGTGTTACATGTTGCCTGCATCTCCATTTCATTTGGGGAGATTTCAAATAAAAGAGAAATAGTTTTTTTCACAGAGACGTCTTCTGTATTCCAAAAAAACAAGTTAAACTGTGAGACCCTTTACAGTGAATTGGTATTAATTGAAATTAATTTCTTCCCCAGAGGAAAAGGCCAATCAGCTGGAGGAATTTTGTTTTTCTGTGTGTAGAAATCAAGTTAGTAAAGTCTAATTTGCTTCACAGGAATGTTGGTGCCATAAAGTTCTGATGTGCCCTTAGCTGTCCATGTGAGTATTTTTTTGTTATTTTGTGAATAAATTTTTTCAGCTGGCATTTTGTTTTTCATCTTCTGCCCTTGCAAATAATCTAAGAGATATGGAAACTGGTATGAATTATTCTTCAGTTTCACACAAGTGAATTGAATAATTTTACTATGCTTTGGTCTTTGTTCTGCCTTCTTTTCTGTTAAAAGTCAATGTTAAACAGCTGTTTGACTTGCATGAGTGATGCGTCTACTTTAGGTCAAGACACTTAAACCTGTGTTTGGTTATTCCTAGGGAAGAAAGGCCTTCTTTAATGAAATCTATAGCATTTTTTGATGTAAGACACTTTATAGGTTGTGGATTTTCTATAGTGGGGAAGATTTTGTTGTTACATTTGGTCCCATGGCTTGATTTTGGGTTGTTCAGCATTCTGAGCTCATTACTTTTTTTTTTTTATAGTGGGGCTGGTGCTTTTTTTAAGGCATATCTTCATACAGTGCTTTGGATGTTTTGTCTTTACTGAAATTTCTCTTTCCAACTCAGTATTCTAATGGAATCCTTTATGGATTTTTTTGGCTCAGATAGCATTGGGACAACTGGGGGTTTTTTCTCCCTTTTTGGATTTCTCTGCCTTTCTTCAAATTCCGGCTTTCCATTTGGTATGCTTTAATATTTCCCTCCTTCATTCTCTCTGTGTCCTGCTCTGCATTTTTTGTTGGTTTAATTTACTTGTGAAACTTTGCAAAATGTTAAAGCTGTTGCCCATCTTTTGGCCATTTTGCAGATAGTCTGTAGTGACTCTGAAAGTTATTTTGGAGTAATACATGCCCTGCAAACTCAACCATTTTAAGCATACTCATTTCTCTTTAAATTGAACAACTTTCACTGGCTATTTATGTTCTTCAGTTTACTATATAATTGCATTGACAAACTCAATTTTTTTTGTTTGAAGTTCAGTCATTCGTCATGCCAGACAGGCTAGAATTATGTAATATCTTATTGCAAAAGTTATGTGTAATTAATATTTTTTATTGAAAATATAAGTTCTTACGTTTTTGTGTGTGTTACAGTAGGGAGTATACTGAATGACAGACAAATGACACATGGTTCATAGGACAAAGTCTGCTTTTGTATTCCTTCTGTACTGATCATCCATCATGGGTAATATTTAGTTATTTCTCTGCAAAGGTATAAGTGGCTCCACTGTTTGAAATGCAGACTTGGGAGTACTGTGTTTCTAGTGAAAGAGATTTTGGACCCAATTTGACCTTTTTGTACCATTTAATACTGATGGGGAATGTTAATTGCAAAATTACATACAGTATGTTTTGTGAAGAGTCTTTTCACATAACCTGTTCATCTGTAAATGAGAAGATTAAGTAAATTATAGGAAAGTGAATGTTTGAGAACTGTAGGATGAGAAAATTGGCCATTGACTTCAGAGAAAACTAAATACTTTTGAACATCTTGCTTTTGACTTCATTTTTGAGAATGTTTGCATAGCTGGGCAATGGTTAATGTACTACAAATCTTCGGCAGTAGAAATTGGCCCAGAAAATCCTTTTTAGGAAGGTTCACAGCTTTCAATTTGCTTTATCAGCAGAGAAGCTAGGTTCTGTTTTTTGAAATAAGGATATCAAGATTAGGAAAAACTTGTGCAATATATGTAATTTTGTAGAAGAGGTTTAATAAAACTACTTGGGAAACCATTAAGAAAAATGATGAATCAGGTATGTCTGTTTGCTGTGGCTTAACCCAGAACTATTTGAGACACCACAGCCCCAAGGAGTAAATTTTATGCAAACTTTTGTATTGTTCAGTGGCTGATGACTCCACTTGGCTTGTATTTTACTTCATTTTTAACCTCTGGAGAACACTGGGAAGGGTAATGATTATTCTACATTAGTCATTCCCTGACAGTGAAGAGGCAATCTGGGCATTTGGAAATGACACAGTAGATTCTTGACCCTCACAGCAAATCTCCCAGGGACTTTAGAGAGGCCATGGTCATGCAGATGTGTCAACTTCCATACTGTAAGGCAGCGTCTTAATGTGGACTCAATATCAACAGCACCTAAGATGACTGTCTTTGTGCTGTGACTGTCAGTGTCTGCTCTGTGGTCACTACTCAGGCTTCAGAGAGAAGGTTCTTCCTCCTGCTCTGTTCTTTTTTACCTGATACAGGCAGTACATCACTAGACCTTTTCCCTGTTCTCTTCGTCCCACAAAAACTGTTCTCATGATGATGAAATGGTGCCTTCTGGAGCACAAGGAGAATCCAGTTGAGTAAAAATATCTTCTTAATGAACGGGAGGTCTTAAAAGCATCTAGCACTGAGAACGTGCCCCAGAATGGGGATTAGCATTCAGTCAATTTGCTGCAGGCTCAGTACTTTATTGCTGGTGTCCGCAAGGGACTCCACTCCCAACATGACAACCCTATGTATGCAGAGGCTCGATAGCCTTCCAGCAAAGGCACCAGAGAGCCTTTGTGAGGGGAGCTTTGCTGAGCAGCTTCTGGGTTGGCAGGGAGATCAGGAAGCTCTGCCTCAGAAGATGGAATATTCCATCTGCTGAGCTCTCTCTGTTTCCTGAAGTAGCATGCTTGACGGTTGCTTCTCTCATACATCATTTGCAGGTTCCACCAATATTTTCTGGAAGTCTAGAGTCAGCAGACTTGATTTTCCTATGATGTTTACATACTCTTCTTATCGCCTTGGGTATTATTTCACTTCCTTATCTTGAACGTGCTTGGTACGTGAAGGTATTTGACCTCTGTTCTTCCCTCCTCCTAGCTTCCTTTGTTGGTATCTGCAGCTGTAATTTCTACATTTTCTTTCGATAATAAACTCCTCTCCTTTTATTTCTTCATTTTCAGTCCTATTGTAATTGGTACAGGTTTCTACTTGCCTAAAGTTGTCCTTATGGGGGACATATGTAATGCCATCATGGCACAAGGCTCAAAAAATCCACACTGTGACAGCAGTGGCCATCCTCCCTGTGAACTGTGATTTCATTTAGAAGATCTTCACATAGGTGGGCGGTGTAGATGAGTGGCACTTTGCAGTGCCAAATACTGGGAAGCCCTGTCAGGAAACAAGGCCTCAAGAGGCTCTCTAGAAGATGTAGACATGATGAGCTCTGGTCATCTTTCTGGTATGCTAATCTTGGAGGGTCTCTGTGTAAGGAGAGCCCATGCTGGGGTCAGGATGTGCAGTGATTTACCCAGAAAGTGCCTCTGGTAGTTTCATTCCCTGTGCCGCTGAACAACAGCATAGGCTATACTGGGAGCCACACATTGGAAGGTGGTGTTATTAAGCACAGGTTAATTGCTTCTTTTTTTGTTGAGGACTGGAATAGGGGCACTTCCAAGAGTAAGGGACAGCTCAGCAAGACGGATTAGTAGTGTCCTATCGTTATTTGTTTTGGCATATGCAGAAGTGAAAAATAAAAATTCTTGGATGTGTCCCTGTTTAATTTTCGGTCAGGGAAAGCCCTGTATTCTTCCAACCTGGCTATTTTAATTGTATTATGAAAATATTCTTACAGGTTCAACCACTTTATGATCAGACTAACTTCTTTGTAAAATACATGATCCATTTAAGGCTTTTTTTAAAGTGAGAAATATGGAAATGAACAGCTCTGCTTTCTTTATCTCTCTAAAGTACAAAACCATTTTAATTTTAAATTTGTAACAAGAATTCTTTCTCTCACGTGGGCCCCTCTCTGCCAAACCAGGCACCTCAGCAGAGTTAAAGACATAAAGCTTTCCAAATGCTTCTATGTGGCTTGAAGTGAGGTTGTGTGGATGCCATGTCTCTTATTATAAAATATTCCAGGAGGAACACTGGTGAGAATTTTCTTCTCTTAGAGGGAATGCCTCTACACGTGGGAGTAGGAAGGGCCAATGAAAAATACAAATTATTGATATTTAAAAAAAAAATTTACAACATGTATTTTAGCAGGTTTGTACAACCATAACCAATTCATTTGCCACCTGCAAAGAAATTGTCCGGTTTTACTTTTAATATGGGTAGGTAGTACAGGAAATTTGTACTTCTGTGAATCCTAATACATGGAAATATTTTTGTTGCTGTATTCATTTGGAAACTCTGTAATTGTACTGGAAAAAAAGAAATACTGGGCTGAAGTAGTGCTTGTATAATTGTTTCTAACATGCCTAAAAGTCTTTGCATCCCTGTTCCTTGACTTCAGGGACTCAAGATCACTTTACTTGCTGAGTTCTGTTTGGTTTTCTTGGGGTTTTGGTTTTTTTATTAATAGAAGACTGGGAGGTGTACTGAGTTTAAACCATCAATGCAAATAACTCTTCAGCAACTTTTCCACTAGTTCACCAAAAAAGTTCATGGTTTTGTAGTGGTATGATTTTTAAAAGATTTGGTTCTGTTCAATGATTAATATCAAACAGTCAGCCTTTTCTTACTTTGTCTTTTGAAGTTCACATAGGCAAGAAAATGACAGTAAATCACAGCATACACTGAGTGCAAAGAGATGTTTTTATCAGATTTATACAGCTACTCCCAGACTTTCTGTGCAAAGAGGATCTTGGCTTTCAGTGACACCTGCAAAATATTTCCTAAAGTGAGGCAGCTATTGGTGCACTAGAAACGGAGAAATCTCGGAAGCAAGTAATGGTCCAGTAATGCAGTCTGAAAAACTGCTGAATCTGATCCCTGCATAGAAAACTGTTTGGAACAGACATGGGTAAATACATTTTCCAGAAGTGGCTTTTATTTGCGCAAGTGAGAGATGGATGTTTTGAGTTCTTACCAGCTATAGGCCTAAAGTGTAAAAAAACTCTGGGTCACTGGTTCTGATTTTGACCTTTGCATTCATAAAAGAAAGACCGATCTCTCTGAGGATATACTAACTAATGGAAACCGATTATTTACTCTCACTTTAGCTGTACAGACTATCAAAAAGTAAAATAACACAACACACTCTGGCTTCAAGGCCACGGAGTGAAGAACATGTTTCAGGAGAAAAGCAGCACTTCAGTATTTGACATTGGTAAATAAACATTGTGATAAGTTTGACCAAGAAAGACTGTGATTTTTTCATTCACGTGATGAATATTGTTCTTTTATGTCACTGTTTCACTAACACTACACCCTGTATGATACTCCAGGATAATCGGTCAGTGAGGCATATTTTAACTGACATGAAATAAAGGCAACATGGCAGCGTATATACCAGAGCTGGTAAGTGAGCTGTATGCTTTACATGGAATGGCTATTTCTGGATCCTAAGCTCAGCACCTTAGTCTGTGAGCAGAGGATGCTGCATGCTGGAGGACTTGGAGGGAAAACTGTCTCCTAAGATTGCTACCTGTGTCTGAGAGGAGGCATGGGGCAGGTGGCTTGTGCAAAACTGAAAGGACACTTTCCTCCAGCCCTAGAAACTTCTCTGCCCCATCTCCATCAGAGCATGGGGAAGCTTAGAGGTCCAGGGTGAGATCCCAGAGTGGTTTGCCAAGAACTAGGCAGGCCTGCATTGGGATAGCCTACATCAGCATCCATGACCTGCTACTTGGGACTGGAAGTAGGATAGATAACCAGAGATTCCAGCCACTAGGAAGCTGCGGAAACATGGGCCTCTGTTGCCACTTCACTCTAATAGGCACAAAACTGGATTAGAGTGTATAAGGTACTCTCAACCCCTGTAGCTCCCCTGGATGTGCAAGGAATTAACTGGCTGTGGTTCAGCAACATTTTGAAGCAGCCTTACTATGAAGTGCAGCTCTAATGCTATACCGGGGTCATCTGCCTCTCCCAGGCTCCCTACTCACTTGTGCAAGGTCTGGCAATGAGGCAGTGCAGCTGCTGGAAATTCCAGTACTGAAAAGGATAGATATGGGGCTTCAACTTTGATGCACAGCACTGTCATTTAGAGGGACCCTGTTCTCCCCCTTGCTTTAAGCCAACCAACTTGCTCTATTCAAAGAAAATGTTATTGTATCTTTTAATGAAAAAAGTCTTTGCTGACCAAACAGGTTTGCTTGCGTTCTGTTAGCTCCAATAACTCTGCTGGGTGGAAAGCAATCAATCCTGGAGTTTTTAATAATATGTGAGCTGTAGCTTTGCTTTGCAAGCAGGCAGGACTGTAATAGTGTCTGCTGAAACCATTCCTGCCAAAACAAACACCAGGAGAGGTTTCTTTTCCGTATACCAAAGTCTCACTTTAGTACTTGCCAGGGAACACTTTTTGCTTCTCCAGTCTTCTGCCTGTAGTGGACAAATAAAGAGCACTGCAGATAGCAACAATCAGTGAGCATCTTGGTACTGGAGGACTGCATGAAAAGTTGTGGGCTGCAATCCTTAATGCAATGTTCTTTCCTTTGGAAAGGACTTTACTCTTTCCTTTCAGCGCTTTTATAGGACCTTGGAGCTGGGGCCTGCATTCTTCTGCAGTAAGCTCACAAGGTTGGATTCCCTTCGGACTTGCAAACCTTGGTCACATTCATATTTTATGTGAGCCACTCTGCATAATTGATTTTTCTGGTGTTTATTTTTCTTGATTTGAAATAATTCTTATTTCCCTGTGAGTAAAACTTGCCTGTTAATGACTGCTAGCTGTAGCATGACAGCAACTATCCTCAAGTCTTCTCCCATGGCTCTGTCTCACCTCATCTGTCACCTCCAGACATGAGGTCAGAGGTTGCCATGAGGTGGGGGAAAAAATCATGATTTTGAAGAATTGAATTGTTTTACTTAAAGCATTGTCCTGAGATTAGCTATTCAGGCCTCCTTGGCTCAAGTGGTCTTCTTTTCTGTAGGAAAGGAGACCCCAGATTTCCCAGTGGTTAGGTCATACCTTTGAGTATACTAATAACAAAAGCACATGTTACCATACTGACTGATGATAACTAGGAGATGCTCTTTGCAGTTGTGCCACTGTATTTATGCTTGTGGTTTTTTGGGGGTGTATGTGTATCTCTGTGTGTGTTGGTAGTTACAAACGCTTGTGAAAATGAGATGAGAATGTGGATCTAGATGTGTCCCACACAGCCCATTTGCCCCTCCAAGGCTGCACCCAGAGCCTGGATCCAAGACCAGGAATAATCAGAGAGAAGTTGGTTCTTCCCTTGCACCAAGTAGCCAGGAGCAGCAGTGAGCTATTAGTAGGTTTCAGAGTTACAGATGGATGGGACCGAGTATTACCATAAAGTGATGTGAGCTCAGACTGTTTTCGAGTTTCATACACAGTTAAAAATGGCAGTAGGCAACATCTAGGATGCTGTGAAAAAACTCAGACTTGTGACATTTGCTTTTCAGTATTGTGGAGCAAAGTATTTCTGTTACTTTTGACTAAAATTTTGCTTGTTTGACTAGGTTGGCTGGCTTTCTCAATTTCCAGGTTATCATTAGCCATGGAAAGCATAAAATACCACAAGTACGCATCATATTTAGCTGTCTTGTTTATCAGTTACTCCCAGAAAATGCTGTCATTCATGTAGATATAGAAGTAAAACATGGATGTAGGCCATGTTCTCTCTTTTTTTTTTGCAGATCCTTACCTTATCAGGAATAGGAAATTCCCTGAGTTACTTTTCAATCATAAATAATGTAAAATTTCAAAGTGCTTTACTGAGTTGCAAACTTAAGGTACCATTCTCCTTTGACTACAAAATTTGCACCTGAATCTTACTTTCAAGCCCACCAACCATATGTTTCCAGACATTTACCTGCAGGAAAATGAAGGTACCTCCCAGTCCTTCTAGGAGATGAAGCTCTGAAAGAGCATTTTGCAGCTACACAAAACACCATATTATTCTGGATACCAACCATCAACCTTTGCCTGGGTAGCCATTGCTCTTAAGGTGATGAATAGTAATTTTTCTTTGATAGAACTTGCGATGATGATCTTGGAGACTATCTTGTATTATTTGAGAATACACATGCAAGCCTTCTAGAAACATATGGGACTCCTGTGTCCTCTCCAAATCTTTGATAAGATCTACCATCTACTACCTTAATGGAAAAAGACACTTTTGATGCCTGATGGGATAAAAGAGTTCCTACCATGATCTGATATTATTTACTCTGACTGTGAAGATGAGTCCTCTATTCCCACTTCTGACTTTTCCTGTCTTATTTTTCCCCATGTCATTATCTTTTCACCTTCATTTTTTTTATCATGCAGATAGATGAAATATTTCTTTATCATTCTAAGTTGCTGGTGTCCAACACAGGCACTTTAATATTAACTGTTTTCACCTAAATTGTGGAAGACAGCCTGAATCAAACTAAACATTGAGATCTAATATCAACTAACATCAACTTTCTACCTTCCATAGTCTGCTCACATCCAGAGAGGCTTTCTTTCATCGTAAGTCATGCTGCTCTCTGGAATGTCTCGGTGCTTGATTTATGAAAATCCATGTAGTTGAAAAGTATTACAGAGGAAACAAATTGTCAATAGCCAGATGCTATGCAACAAACACTCGGAAAACAAACATGCACTCAGCAGTTGATGGTCAACTTCTGGTTCTACTGAAGTTTCCAAAGGAATTGAAGGTTTTTTCAACCTAAAATGCAGGTTAACAGAGGACAGGGACTGGTAATATTTATACAAGATGCCAAGATGAAGGAATTTTTGATCCTTTTTTTTTTTCATGAGCCAGACAAATTTTCCTTTGAACCGATAGAGTGGCCTGGAGAAGGTGAAGATCTGTTAGGTTTCCCATAGGTAAACAGTTGTAGAAACATCTTTAAAAGAAAGAAATTACTTTAGTATATGAGATGGAATTTACAATACATTATTTTGTTCACCCAAATTACCTTTTTGGTTATGTCTTTTTTAAGGTTCCTTCTTAAAGGAGAAGTTGGAGGAAACTCTGTTATTGGAAGTCTTGTGACTGTATGAGGGCAGTGCTGGAGTACTGCCATGGTACTTTGACACATTATCATCCCAGTAAATGATCCAAGTGTTGAAATTCAGTGTGGAGCAATGGCTTTTGTAAAACTTTGTCATGTGTTTCAGGCCTTCTGGCAAGCACAGCATTATCTGATGGTATGTCACCTGGGGAGGAATGGAAGGAGAGAAGGGAAAAGAGAATATGGGCTTTATATGAGCTATAGTATTTAAACTAAAGCTGTAAATAAAGAAAAGCTTGCATGTAAGTTTACAAACATACAATTAAAACCCTTACTATTATCTAAATCCTTTTTCTTGCGTTATAATTTTATGATAAAAAGCATTACTGTTGGTTTTGGACTTTCATAATAACTCTAGTAGCCACAGAGAGAACCAAATGTTGTTTGTTTATTTACTTGTGAACCAAATTATGCCCCTCTGCAAACTTCACTGTGTAATTTGCACTGGATTTGCTGTTTATAAGCATGCACACACTGGTTTAAGTACTGCCCTCTCCCTGGAATTAGAATTGCCATGCAAGTGGCTATGATTTTAGTGAAACAGTTGCAACTCATTATATTTCCCGAAGTCAGAAATAGTCCTCCATTCAAATGTACAGTCAGTGCCTATAATAAATAAAACATGGCTGTCAGAATTAAAAGAGATGGAGTCATGGTAACAGACTCTGAGTACTGTTGAGTGTGATTAAATAAAATTGTGGATTTCTCCCCATTTATTACTTGTGGTTCATTTTGTTTACCAAATTCAGGAGTCAGTTATTGGTTACACTGGTTGACTACCCAGAGCATACACCTTTGAAATGTACACTTTCACATGCTTTCTGTGTGTTTGCATGCTGGTTTTATATGTATTTTCCTATCTGTGACATATAGATACTATGCAGCACAGCCACAGTTGCAACTGGACATCTTCATAATTTCTGCTGACATTTGCCTTGCTGTCAGCCTCACCCAACTGGAAAATGCACTGTGTGCTTCCAAATGATAGCGTTTGGAAATCTGGCCAGGGCTCTTTACAGGGCCTCAAAGCTGACGCTGAAAACTTGCCGAGTTATCAGTTCATATCAGGTGAAAACAACCTAGCTTTGCGCTAATTGATTTTTATGTGTGCTGGTGACGAGATTTAAGAAGATCTATGCAGCTAATTTCTGTTGATCACACCATATCACGATTAAGCATAAAGGAAGAAATTTCATCTGGAATGAAATGGTGTCCATTAAGACAAACACAGTGAAGATTTTACACCAAAGGAAATGTGCCTCACAGTGAGTAGTTTTCTGCTGCCTCATTCCACAAGAGGATGCAAGGGGGGTGACCCTCTTCCAGATTTTGGTACAGGGCTGACTCTGGTGCTGTGGGTTTCCCAGCCAACCTGGGGAGTAAGCCTGGAAAAAAACATGGTGAAAATACCATATCTACCCCTCACACACCTAGCCCCCTCACAAATTCATCTGGACAAGGGCAGTGGAGATGTTATGAGTTGGATCCTGCATCAGGGTTCATGGGTTAGGGGGACAAAACCTGTCCCGAGAAGCCTGAACCTCCAAAGCCTCAATTGCATCCTTTAGTTTTGCTTTCTTCCTGCCTTAATCCTTACTACTTGGCTGCAGATCAATGCCTTTGGGATCCCAGCTTCTGGGTCTCTGTATGGTTTCCTGTGCATCAGAAAAGCCTGTGAAGGGTGTCAAAACCTCTGCTAAAAAACCTTTTCTCTTGAGACTTGGCTTGCTGTGAAGGGCTGTATAGGATGGATTTTATGGCTTTTAAGAAAGAGTATTAAACAGGTGAAAATTAAAGGCATGAGTGCTTCTGTATATTTGCATGTGTGTAGGAAAGATAGCATTGCTGTTGGCATCCCTCATCTGAAGTACTGCTACATTCTGGACTCAGTTGATGCTCAGCGGTGCCTTCCTATTGACCTGAAACACTAATGCCAGCTAAGAATCCAACCCAGCTCTTGAACCTTTTGCACGTTTCCACCACCAGTGCATAAAATAACTTTTCTGCAAACACTGTTTGCAATTACACATTCCTGCTGTAATGGTGTATGGGCAAGTTCAGTTTTCAGTGTGCACTGATGTGCACTGCTAACAACTGCATCGCATGTTGTAAAGGGGGCCAAAAGAGAGAGACAGAGGGGTTTCTTGGGTACCAAATAGGGTTTTCTTGGACACCAAATAGGGTTTTCTGGTGTTTTGCATTCTGCCCTTGTGTAGTTTACATTTGCTGTCAATGAAAGTGCTGACATTACTCCAGGAGGGCTTGTTTCCAGTTGTGCCTGTGCTGATGGATGAGATTGAAACAGGTCAGCTCAGCTTTATCATGTCCTTCAACAATGTCTGTAACAAGGCAGGGAGGAACATGCTGGAAATTCAAGGAGCATAAGTATTTCTCTCTGCTCTTTGATGCTTGGTTGGCAATATCACAGGAAAATAAAAAACTGTATAAAAAGAAAGTGCTTTTAAGATGGTTACACCACACCTTTTTGCTACTTCTATCTCCTTGTGCTACAGATCTGCAGGAGGCTTTTATGGCATTAGAAAAAAACTCACAGTAGCAAACATGGAGAGGAGCATTAGTAACATGCTTCATTTTCTATAAAAGCAAATACTAAGCAGGCAAAACTATTGCTGGCAGGATTAAAGACATGCTGCTAGCAGTGTCTGAGTTGTTTTGAAATGCCTGGGGCATAAGGCATATAAAATGAAACGAGTCATCCCAGGTCGTCTCTTTAGGACCACTTCTCCCTTTCAATCTTGTGTTCGGGACAGAGAGCCAGTCCTGATGTGGCTTTTTAGACTGTCAGTCTGTCTGCTCTCTCTTTTTTTTCTAGGTGCTGATGTCTGCTGTGGTTAATTTTTATATTTTTTTGCTTATTTCTGAGAATTCTGCACACTCCTATAAAGGAACAGGCCAGCTCTGAAAACAAAAGTGTGTGGCATTTGTTCTTCAGGGTTACAGACATACTTTTCTTTGTCGTGAATGTGGGTGACATCACTATTTGTACATGTTCTTTGTCACTTTTTTGTATACTTCATTATCCATCTTCCCTTTATGCCTTTGTGATTTTTTTGTTTGTTTGTTTGTTTGTTGTTTAAAAGAAAATGGTGTAAAAGTCCGCAATTCTGGTTTGATTTATACTAGAAAAATTTTGTTAGGAATCCTGTGAGTCCCCTATTTTATAGTGTTCTTAGGTACAGGTACATGTACCAGGACAGTGGTATTTCAGTACCACTGAAATAAGTTTCAAAGAAAAACAGTTATGCTGTGGCTAATTTTCCTCCTCTCTCTATCTGTGTGACCATGAATAAATAGTTTTGTCACTTGTTTGAAAGAAGAATGCTGCAAATTCAAGGGAGGATGGTAAGAAAAGTAATTTTCAAAGGTCCTTTCACTGTAAGCCTGGGCATGTATACAGAAAATGCTGTGTAATGTAATCACTATCTCTTAAAATACTCAGTAATCAGTAGTTAGAGCACAGATTGTAGCCCAAATGCTCTTTAAAAGCAAGTGGAGGAATAGCTAAAACCCAGTGTGCTCCATTACAGTTACATTTAGGAAAATGCTTTGCCATGTCTGGCCAACCATGTTCTTAAAATAGAGGACACATGAGTTCCTACCATTTCCTCTCACACAGTTGGAACTGGCACCTGGCTGTTAGTTACAGTGGAGAAAGGAAGATAACACAGATGGAAAAAGGAGAATACTGTGAAGACATTCCAGATGCTATGACCTTATTTACATTTTTTGCCCCAATTTCTGTCTTTGGGACACAGCCACCTCCTAAGGGACTCAGGAAAGCAACAGCAGGAAATTTCTCCAATATTTCCTCCAGTTGTGATTGCTGGTGCCTCCTTTTACCCAGAGATTGGTGCTGTGCATCAGGTCTGCACCCCCAGGTAGCAGTATGAATTACACCTAGAAATACGCATTGCTGCATGGAGGAAGCTTTTGTGTGGAGCAGCTCTCCATTTGGGCCAAGTAAGTGTCCGTTTTGCCAAGTAACTGTCATCGTGATTTGTTGCTTGTTACACTGGCTCCCCGTGAAATACATAGTTGTATTCAAGATCTCAGTGGTAATCTCCAGGATCCTCAGGACTTGGCAGCATCAGCTGAGGCAGCGCCTCTCTCATGGGAGTGATGTCCTGGAACAGCTGCTTACCCCAAAAATAATGAGGATGTCACTTTGGAGGCTGAGTGTGAAAGTGATTTGGAGAGTGGGGCCTTTGTGGCCTTTGAGATGTCCTGGATCTCAGGTGGGAAGGTTAGGACCTTGCACTCTGCAGCACAGATCTCCTGGCTCACAGATTCAGCTCACCAGGCTAAAGGGAAGGGGCGTGATGGATATAGAGGTGAAAGGAAGAGTGGCATAGACAATTGAAGAAAAAAGAAAGAATTCAAATGTTTATGAAAGATGAGTATCTACAGTTTATGCCACTTCTCTGTAGTTTGTTATCTAGAAAAGCATCTGATTTTCAGAAGTGCTAAAAGGTTAGAGTTGCTACAATGACCTCAAACATTAAAAGTTTATGATCAGGCACACCCTTTGGAAAAGCTCAATCTTACTCAAATTCTGTAGCTCAGCCAGTGCTATTTGTAAATGCTATTTGGAGCCATTTGTCTCTTCAGAGGCAGCAAACTACTCTGGTTCTTTCTTGTTAGTAGGTAGATTGAGGGAAGAAATCCTCATGCTGGTGGACTCAGGACTCAGCTTTCATTCATTTTGTATCCATCTCGTATCCATCTTTCTTCCTGACAGAAAAATATTTGCTTGTTGCTGTGTGAAGAACTTTGCACAGAAACCTGACTTCAGAGAAGATTTGCTGACCATCTGTGGTCAATCTAGACATCTGGTTGTGCTCCAAAAAGTTCAAGGGGAAAGCCAGGTTCCCTGTTTTGCATTTAATTATCACTAAGTTACAATGAGTGTATTGTGCTGCAACCTTTGCAACTGTCACTGGTGATTAGGCTGTTGCAATACTATTTTGATAATGCAACATGAGGCTACATCCTAGACTTATTTGGAAAGTACCAATGTCAGATTTGGCAGCTTAGTTTTGGGGTTTTCTTCCAAGCTGCCTTTCTCAAGGAGCTCATGATGTAAATACTTGTGGTTCATTCTGCAGGTTACTGGGTAGAGTTTATCCTTTGCACTGCCTGGGACCTATCTCTTGGCCAGCCATCCCTCCTTTCTGGTCTGGAGTGCCATGGCAGAGGTAGGAAGGGTTTTAAGACTCATCTGGAAGTACAAAAGACATTAAACTAAAAGTACTTTGCCATGAGGATACCAGCTTTGGTCCTTGTTCCAAACTCTGGATTTGGAAGACTAATTTACTGAACTTAAATGTGTTCAAAGGCTTGTTGATTTCTTAGCCTTACAAGAGCATAGAAAGATTTGCAAATGGGGCACACTCAATAAAACTGGTGAATGCTTGAATAATGCCCATTCTAGCGAGGTTCAACATGACCTTTGTAAAAGGAAGCTCATCCGCACAAACCTGACAGCACTCTCAAAAGAGGCTTAGAGGCACATGGATAAGAGGCATTCCGTTAACCAACTAATGTTAGTTTTTCCAGAGACTTTTGACAGACTGTTTTCACCAAAAACTTGTAAGGAACATAACATGACCAAGAAGATCCTTGAATGGATAAATACTTGGTAAAGGGTAAAAAATGGGATGTATGAATAAATCACCAATTCTTGGAGCAGGGTGATGTCAGCAGGTGGATTGAATGGTGATCTGTGGTGGGACCTTTTATGTTCAGTGAGCAGCAACATAAGAAAATTTGCTCATGAAACGGAATTACTCAAACCAGCTAAGATGAGGCACCTCTATTAAGAGTTGTAGATGGATCTACAGGATGGTATTCAAGGTAGATAAAAATAAGGTGATACGAATAGGGGGAAATGGTCTTAAATTAATCTGTTAAACAGCAATTTCTGAGCTGACCATTACAACTCAGGATTAAGATCGTGGATACAACAGATTCAAGACAATATCAACTCAACACAGGTCGAGGAAGCATATAAAATGGTGGCAGTTATTACTGGAGAAAAACCAACCATAAGTCTGTCAATGTTTTAGTTCTTTTGTATTATGCAGGGTGCAGCAGAACTGCAAAAGAGCCAGAGAAGGTCAGCAAGGGTACAGAGCATCTTCCTAATGAGTTGTCACTAATGATGTCAGGGACACCTTACGAGGTCAGTGGAGTGATGTGCCAGGCCTTTCCCAGGGTCTGCTGAGGCTATGACTGGGGCTAACTTCTGCCTAATTTGTTTCAGACTTGTCCCAGAGAGCTGCCGTGAAAGGCACTCATTTTTAGTGAATGTGAGGACAAAGCTGTAAAAATAAACAGAAGTAATTTTGTTGAAAGTATTCACTCCACTATGTAGTGGCAGAACCAACTCTTTTGTAAACACATCCAGTTTCTTTTTTTCCAAAATCTTTTTCTTAAAAGCTAGTTTTCCACATCGCTTCTCAGCCACAGTCTCATTACTGTAAACAAATAGCATGTGAAACCTAGGAATAGTGTGTGAACCACCTTTTACACTAGACTTCATCACCTCCATGCAAACCAGCAAGCTGCATTGCAGAAGTGAAGTTTTATGTCCCTTGTAGCAGAAAAAGGGAGAATCTTACTGCAATCAGCCATGTCTGGTGGACAGGGGAGACAGGGAATGGGGAGCCATTTCCAAGGTAAAATGCCAGTTATGTGGCCAAGATTGAAGGTCCCAGATGCAGAGAGAATGCATTTCCCACTCCTTTTTTTTCAGCTCACAGCCTGCCCCTTGTTTTTTAAATTAATTTTTGGCAGTAACATAACCCCTGGAATCCTGCCAATTACTGCTTTAAAAATTGCTCTTGAAAAGACGGAGGGAGGCAGGGAGAAAGCAAGAGGGTAGAGGGAGTATGAAAACCTAATGGAGCCGATTGCAAGGATACATAACTAACATTTTTTCTGCAAAAATAATCTGTAATTTATTCTTCTGATGAGCCCATTTTTATGTCAGACCCTGTGGGAGAGAAGATGACTGTTTAGTAGAGGTTACTGGCTATTTCAAAGTAGCAACAGGACATCTAGGCAGAACTAAACATGTTGGTATTTTATGGAGTTTCTGTAAAAGAAAACTGTCTGTGTAACACGATCATTCCTTAAATCTTTAAAGCATGAAATGTTTATCGTTTAAAAGATGCAACCATGGAAACACAGACCTATTAAAGGAGAGTAAAGATTCTTCTCATTTTGGGTTGAATGGTTTCACAGTGCTGATTGAAGAAAGAGTACACCATCCTCATCCTGTCCTAGCAAGATGCACCATCTTGTCTGCATTTTCCCCTGACAGTGATTTGGGTTAGGTCTCATCCCCATTTTTATTGTTGTCTCCTTTCAGCCAGGCGTGGGTCAGCTGGAATTGGAGTTAGTCTCTCTCTGCCCACTTCCTTGGTGTTCATGCACCTGCTGGTGCCTTCATCTGGTACCAAGCACCACCCCTGTACAAAGTGGGTGACCATCTTGCAGCAAGATGGGGACTGGTACGGGCTCTTGTGGCACTGTCTCCTGGAGGATGCAGAGTAAAAAATTACAGAAGGCCCTCTCTATCCCTGTGGCTTACTGCAAGTTTGAAAAGGAAAGGTATAAATCAGTCCAAGTGTGGAAGAGATATTTCTGATCACTTTTTCTGCTGGATGGGGAGGCCTTGGAAGGGAGGATGTGTGTTGGCACCTTACTGACAAAAGCCGGAGGTATACATGCCAGCCATTAGGATATAGTGATGGTGGTGAGCTACAGTATTAACAGTTAGGAAAGAATAGGGGTGCCATCATCAGTCACTGTGCTTCCCTGGAGTCAGAGGCTGTCCTTCCCCATACTCAGCTTTCCGACTGCAGGGCTTTGCTGATTGCTGGCCAGGCCCTTGGCAGCTGCCTGCACTGCCATGCTGCTCTTCATCCAGCTCATCAGTTTCCTCTCCTAAAAACAACCCCCTTACAATTAACACTGATAGATGTGGGCTTCCTCTTTATTGTTTTCTGCTGTAATTTTCCCCAGTTGGTGTCAACCGAAGCCCTATATGCACTTTATGGTCTGTATTTTATGATGAAAGAGGAAAAGGCAAAAAGAAGAGGCAAAAAATTAATATTGTGTAAAGGATAAAGATGTTTTTTGTCTAAATATGCTGCACCATAAACATCCTGATATTCTCAAGTAGAATGTCTTTAAATGGATACTGACAGCTGATTTATGCTTGGTACTGATTGTTTTTGAAGGGACATATGTGAAAAAGAAAATGTGAAAAATATTATGGCAGAATATAAAAGGAACACTTGTTTTCATAAATGACGACATTGTTTTAAAATTTAAACATCTCCTTGCAATTTCAGGAAACTATAGCAACAACATCATGCTGTTGCACAAGGCCTACTGAAGTGATGCTGGGGAGAAACAAATAAAACTTTCTGCACTGCCCTGCAGAAAGGTTAAGGACTCTGCAGGTTATCACATAGTGCAGCCTCTGCTCTAAGCAGGCTCCACCACGTTCATTTGGTTCAATCATGCCATTCATCTAAAAGAACTAAAGGGTGCATTTTCAGGTGGTGGCTACAATTGGGTTTTAAACAGCATGATACTGCAGGCTGTGGAGCAGCACAAGCTCCCCTTGGAGGACAGTCAATGAGCAGGTATGGACCACTCATAACTAGCAAAAATAAATAATTGCTCATATATTTTGTGCCTCGGTTGCTGATGCTACTGAAAATGTAGCAATCTGAACTGATAATGGTGAATGAGGACTAGCCAAGTCTTCTGTTAATTAGTACTACCTGCCTGGACTGTTGCAGGGTGACAAGCTTCTATCAGCTGCAAGAAGTGCAACATAGGAAGAGCAGACCAGCATAGTGAAAGTGGTAGTGCAGAGGCCCCCTGACTATATGCTTGAGGGATTTTCTTTGGGACAAGGTGTAGAGGAGTAGCTGGACTGCATAAGTTGACTTCCTGGAGTGCCTCTGTTGGTCTTTCCGCCAAAGAAACCAGTTGATGCCCTCTAGGAGTGCTCTTGCCATGGAGAATTAATGGGTGGGAGGTGGCGATGCTCTCCTGGCCCTACCTAAAGCACTAATGTAAAAGACACCAGATGTTTAACTTAATGGGACTTGAGCAAATGGTCCCAAGGACATAGGGGTCCGTGCCTTACAGCAATCCCTGCACCACCCTGTCCCCCATAAGATCCTAGCATTCATATGCTGCAGAGCCCATCCCCAGAGCCTGAGGAGAAATGTTTTGCCCTTGGTGAAAAATAGTGACATTTATTTCACAACTGCTTGTTTCTGTATATGTGCAGCCTACTCCTTATCTCTGAGGCATTTCTAAAATTCCCGGCATCTTGCTCTCCCAGGCATCTCACATAACTGTGTGCCTCCCTGCCACACAGTGCTAAGCAACTTGTTACTGTATGACTGAGGGAAAGTCTGGAATAACCTTAATTTTCTATCTGAAAAGCAGCTGCAGGTCTCAGCAATTGTCCTGAGGAATGCTTTGTAGTTGATCCGTGTCCTGATGTGTCTAATATTACTAAGGACAGGATAAGCCAAATCTGGATGTCTCTGAATAATACTGTATTGTGAGATACTTCCACCTTTTCTTTTGCTGCAGACAGAAAGTACATGTCACTGGAGAAGACAATGCTTTCGATTAAGTTCACCAAGTGTGTATTTCAATTTTAGGATCATACCAGATGTGCTTCAGAAAATTGAATATTAAGGGGCTTTTTTAAAAGAGTTCTATTAAGGGATTAGAAAATGTTGGTATCATTAAAATAGGCAAGGAAACCTTCAGTAGGCTGTCAAAGAGGATTGCAGCCTCAGATAAGTCATGGAATCACAGAATATGCTGAGTTGGAAGGGACCCACAAGGATCATTGAGTCCTTAGCACTGCACAGAACCATCTCCAAGAGTCAGATCACGTGCCTGAGAGTGTCATCCAAATGCTTCTTGAACTCTATCAGGCTTGGTGCTGTGACCACTTCCCTGGGGAGCCTGTTCCAGTGCCCAATCACCCTCTGGATGAAAAACCTTCTTCTAATACCTAACCTAAACCTCCCCTGGCACAACTTCAGGCCACTCCCTTGGGTCCTGTCACTGGTCACCACAAAGAAGAGATCAGTGCCTGTCCCTCCTCTTCCCCTGAGGAGGAAGTCGTAGGCTGCAATGAAGTCTCCCCTCAGTCTCCTCTTCTCCAGGCTGAACAGACCAAGTGACCTCAGCCTCTCCTCATACCGCTTCCCCCAAGGCCCTTCACCATCTTTGTTGCCCTCCTATGGATTCTCTCTAAGAGCTTAATATCTTTCTTATATTGCAGTGACCAAAACTGCACACAGTATTCAAGGTGAGGCCTCACCAGTGCAGAGCAGAGCGGGACAATCCCCTCCCTTGACTGGCTGGTGATACTTTGCCTGTTCCCCACCAGAACATGATTGGCCCTCCTGGCTGCCAGGGCACTGCTGACTCCTATTCAACTTGCCATCGACCAGGGCTCCCAGGTCCCTTTCTGTGGCACTGCTTTGCAGCATCTTGTTCCCCAGTCTGTCCGTACATCCAGGGTTGCCGCATCCCAGGTGCAGAATCCGGCACTTTCCCTTGTTGAACTTCATCTGGTTGGTGATTGCCCAGTCCTCTGATTTGTCGAGGTCTCTCTGCAGGGCCTCC